>NC_080168.1:91753391-91939765 GCF_950295315.1 Erinaceus europaeus | reverse complement strand
GCTTTGAGCTGCATGGTGTCTAAGTATTTAACAACTAACCCTCTTAGTATAGTTCCTACATGCCTGGTGGTTGATATTTTTAGTTAGTGAGTAATATGGAAGTGAACCAGTAAAGTTGAGCTGCTTTCACTCCTCAACAGCATATAGTGGTGTTTAAATACTGCATTTGCAATATTTCTGTACCCACATTAGTGACTAGGGACATAGCATGTTCTGAAATTTAATCTGCATTATTAACAGTTTCTCCACCACATCTCATGCTTGAAGAATTCAGAAGATAATAAATCAAGCCCTGATTTACAGCATATGCTGATTTGTTGTGTAAACACTTTCAGATTAGTCAGTTTTCTATTTTTAGCAAGAAGCCACTGAATACAGACCTGGAAGAGATGTATAATAGCATGTTAGTGTGTAGTATTTCTTTATTTCTCTGTATTTCTTTACAGAGACACGATAGGCATAGGTAACTTCAAGTAGATCAGTGTTAGTAAAATAACAGGGATGTTTTAAATGCTTATTAATGTACTTTAAAAATATTTCTATATATTTTCCCTTTTCTATTTTAAAATATTTTTATTTATTTATTATTGCATAGGGACAGAGAGAAATTAGAGGGGAGAGGGAGATAGGGAAAGAGAGAGACAGACACCTACAACCCTGCTCCATCACTCATGAAGCTTCCCCCCTGTAGGTGGGGACCAGGGGCTTGAACCTGGGTCCTTGCGCACTGTAATGTGCGTGCTTAACCAGGTGCACCACCACCTGGCCTACCCTGTTTTCCCTTGTTGCTGTTTTTTTATTGTTGTTATAGTTAATATTGTTGTGTTATTGATGTTGTTGTTGTTAGATAGGACAGAGAGAACTAGATCGTGGAGGGGAAGACAGAGAGGGGGAGAAAAAGATAGACACCTACAGACCTGCTTCACCACCTGTGAAGCAACTCCCCAGCAGGTGGGGAGACAGGGCTCGAACTGGGTTCCTTATGCTGTGTTGGTCTTTATGTCAGGTCCCCTGTGGTCTATTTACATAATCATTGTTTTGCCTGAGACCTGCCCTACCTGCAGGGTATTGGTTTAATTCCCACTGGATAGATGGAAGCTTGCTACCTTCACACTCTTTTCTTCTCTCCACCCCCTCTCCTACCCATTTCCTTTTCCAACCTGCCACTTCCATTTCAGAAGATATAAAGGCGTTTTCTCTGATCAGTAAGGGCATTGCATTGTATTCCAGCTCAGCCAGCAATCAGTTCCTGGTTCCTCTCCCGCATCGCTGAGTAAGCAGCAGCCCAGGTTGGCTCTGGTGGAGTTCTCTCCCCCAAGACGCAACCTGGCAATGCCTTGCACGCTTTGCGCCATGTGTGCTTAACCTACTGTGCTACCACTTGACTCCCTTATTACTGTTCTTTTCTATGAAACTTACTAAAATTTTGTGTAAATTATTTTCAACAATGAACATATTAATATCCAGTTTGTGAAATTTATGAAAAGTTAACAGTGGGGTTTTGTAAAAATGGTAAGAGCTAGCTCTAAGACATCACTGTCTGGTCTGTTTAAGCATGAACTCTTATGAGTTTTCAAATATGCATAGCATTGTCTAAAGGGGTGGGAGAATATTGAATTCTGTGTGGGTACAACCTTAGTCTCCCTGGAGTCTTCTTCTCTTTCAAGGAGATGCAGATGGAGAAGAGGAAGACAGTGTCCCTCTAAAGCATGGTCCAGCATAGAGACCCTCTCATCACAAAGTCTTTTAGTTTGTCTTTCATACTTGTCACTGATAATTGTTCGTTGGTTGAGTGGTTGAGTGAAGCTATGGGATAAGTACATCATATCATGATGTAATATTAATTATATTCATGTGTTGAGAGGGAGGGACGCTCATATATTTCTATTAAAATAAGAGTGCAGGAAGTCAGGCAGTAGTGCAGCGGGTTAAGCGCAGGTGGTGTAAAGCACAAGGACAGGCGTAAGGATCCCGGTTCGAGTCCCTGGTTCCCCACCAGCAGGGGAGTCGCTTCACAAACAGTGAAGCAGGTCTGCAGGTGTCTTTCTCTCCCCCTCTCTGTCTTCCCCTCCTCTCTCCATTTCTCTCTGTCCTATCCAACAAAAACGACAACTATAATAACTACAACAACAACAAAAACAAGGGCAACAAAAGGGAATAAATAAATAAATATAAAAAAATAAAAATGAGAGTGCAACTGAGTAGAATTTCCCATCTTACATTCATTTTTCAAAGAATGGGCTACACATAATAGCAATGTTATGGATACCATTAGAAGATTCTATTGCTTTTCTCTGCTATTTTGGATGATTCAGTGGAAAGTGAAATCTGTTGTAGAAGCCAACTACACCAAACCACTTTTTGAATTGTTTGAGCATGGAATTATAGGCTATTGGAAAATAATTTATGAGGAACCATGGAAGAATCTATGCTTTGCATGATCTGTGGGGTCAGAAAGGTAGAGATCTTTATTCAGGTCTGCCTTTAGTGGTTATGCAAATTATCTTCCTATGAGACATTTAGTCAAAGGTTGGAAATCCAGACTGAAATCCAGTTGGCAGGTCCTTATCAAATATAATTCCTCTGCCCAGATAAAGCTGATAGGTTTATCTGCCTAAGTCTTAGACTTCCATTTAATTGTTCCTCAGAGTATTTTATGTCAATTCATCCTTCATGAGGGAGTGCCATTTTACAGTCTGTCAGAATTGTCCCTTTTATTCTCAAACACACAGGCACCCCAAGTGCTTCTGTGCTTGTATGGTGTATGTTGTAGCTATATTTGTCTTTTAAACATTTTTAAATTATCTTTATTATTTATTGGATAGAAATAGCCATAAGTTGATAGGAAGGGGAGACAGAAAGGGAGAAAGACAGAGAGACACCTGGAGACCTGCTATACCACTTCTGAAGTTTTCTCCTTTCAGGTGGGGGCCAGGGTCTTGAACCCAGGTCCCTGCATATTGTAACGTGTTCTCAACAAGGTGCATCACCACCTCACCTCCAATTATTTTTTCTTTTACCAGAGCTCTGCTTTGCTCTAGTTTATGGTGATGTAGGGGATTCAACCAGGAACTTCAGAGCCTCAGGCACAAGAGGCTTTGCATAACCACTATACTATCCTTTTTTCTTTTTAATTTTTATTTATAAAATGGAAATATTGACAAGACCATAGGATAAGAAGAGTACAATTCCACATAATTCCCATCACCAGAACTCCCTATCCCAACCTGTTGGTATGCATGAGACCCCTTCTGTTTCATTTGGTTTAAATCCCCCCTGCTTAACACTATTCTATTTACATAACCACTGCATTCTATTTACATAACCACTGTTAACAAGCACCACCCTCCCTCCAGGGCATTGGTGGTTCAGTGATAGGATTCTTGCCTGCTCCGCCCCCTCCTTGTCACACTTTGATTTTCACCAGTCACTTTTCTCTCCACCCTCTCTATGTCACATCCTGTTTCCACCCTACTTGGCGAGTATATATAAAGACAGCATTGTGAGTTTTAGGGTACTTGAGTTTAGCTTAGCTCGGCTTAGATTGTGCTGCGTTCTGCATGAATAAAGAGATACTGCCTACAGCTCAACCATGAGTCCCTGGTCGTCTGTTACCCGCCCTTGAAGCCATCCTGGCGAAAACAACATAGCCCGTCAAAAACAACACCAACCCCTCCCTTGATATCTTCCCTAGTCTTTTTTTTTATATATAAAATGGAAACACTGACAAGACCATAGGATAAGAGAGGTACAGTTCCCATAACCAGAGCTGTGTCCCATCCCCTTCCCTGATAGCTTTCGTATTCTTTTATTTCCTGTAGGTGGGGAGCCAGGGGCTTAAATGTGGATGCTTACATTGGTCCTTTTACTTCTTGCCATGTATGCTTAACCTGCTGTGCTACAGCCTGACTCCCCAGCTTTCCTATTCTTTAACCCTTTGGGAGCATGGGCCCAGGGTCATTATGGGGTCTATTTTAGGTGTATTCCAAAGGGCTCATGACTTTATTAGTTTTTGCCTGAGCCTGACCTCGGATATTTAGGTGGACTTAGGTTATTGTCTGGTTATAGATGCCTCTTTCCATTATCACTGGTCATCTCCATCAGTAACAACATAATGGCCCCTTTTGGGGTTCCCTATAGGACCTTGCCCTCAATGTAGATCAACAATGGTGGAGAATGTTCCATCCTCTGAAGGGGGGTTGGGTAACATACTCTATTTACCACCTGAAGAAGATGGGTCCTGAAATTGGTGCAACTCAGAATGTTCCTACTAATGACCACAGAATGCAAGTTCATACCTATAGAGATGTAGAGGTTATATAGGCTCCTATGCTGAATGTGGACCCCAGATCAAATAGATGGAGTTTACAGTCAACAATACAGTCACTTTTCCCATATTTGGGAGTCACTCTTTTCCCTGATCCAGCTTTCTAGCCCTTTTCCCAGCCATGATATCATCTCCCCAGACAAAAACCATTACACTATCTACCCCCGTCACTATATTTCTTTTTTACTGCTGGATTTCCAGCACCTGAGAACCTGACATGTAGGAGCCACTGGGAAATATGTTGAATAAATGAATGAATAGATAACAAATAGCATAGTGAAATTCATCTTTCAGATCTGCAGTCTTCACCTTACAAATGTGAATCTCTTTGGGAAAACTCTTTTGGAGATGATGTGTTGGTTTGCTGAGGCTGCTGTACCAAATATCTAAAACTCAGTATTTTACACAACAGAAATTTACAGTTTGACAGTTGTGGGGGCTAGCAGTCTGAGATTATTGTGTTGGTAGAGTACAGCAACCTTTGAGGATACATGGGGAGGCTCTGTTACAAGCTTCTGGTAGTTCCTTGGCTTAAGGTTACTTATCTTCAATTTTATGTGGTATTCCCCAATGTGTGTCAGTGTCCAAACTGTACCATTTTACGCGGGACAGTAGTTAGTTTGGACACTCATAAGTGAGATAATTTGGTATTTGTCCTTCTCTTTTTGGCTTATTTGACATAGTATCTTCTAGTTCTGTCCAAAGATATATCCAAAGGAGATGGCTTCATTATTTTTAACGTCTGAGTAGTATTTTATTGTACATATAATCCAGTTTTAATTGTACATTGTCGGGCTGCGCCACGGAGAGGAGAGAGAGGAGGTCCAGAGCAAATGGGGTACACAAATCTTTATTATTGGATCGGGAGGGGGTGGCTCAGAGAAGTGGGAGAGGCTTTTATTGGGCAACAACCAGGGGTGACGTGTCGGGACAGGATTGTTTGAAAGGGCACTGCGAGAATATCACAGGAAGTGGTAAAACCTGGGGGCATAGACTGCATCTGAATAATTCCTCAACATCAGTACATATAATCCAGTTTTTTTAAAAACTACTAATCTGTTGTTGGGCATCTGAATTACTTCCAGGTTTTGGCTATTACAAATTGTGCTGATATGAACATACATAGATTTCTTCTGACAGGTGCTTTTATTTCCTTTAGGTAAGTCACCAGGAGAGAAATTTCTGGGCCATGGGCTATTGGTCATCTTGAAATTTATTTTAGTTTTTTCAACAGGGTTATATTTTAGATATTATTCATGTTTCTATGATGAATTCACTACCCCTAGTGATCATTTTTCCCTTTTAAAAATTATTATAGAGACAAAGAAAAATAAGACGAGAGAGATAGAGAAAGAGGAAGAGAGAAAGACAGATACTTGCAGCACTGCTGCCCCCCTTGTTTCCCACCTGCAGGTGGGGACCAGGAGCTTGGCCTGTATCCTTGTGCTTTAGTGGTTGCACCACCATCTAACTCCTTGGAAATTGTTCTTTTTTTAAGTTCTACTTTAAAAGATGTATTTATGAACAAAGAGGGAGAGAATCAGGACATCACATTGGCATATAAAATACTGGGATAGAATGTGGGCCTTTAAGCTTGCAAGTCTTGTGCTTTACTGCTGTGCACCTTGCCCAGGACATTTTGGTCTATTTTATGTAGAAGATAGACTCTGTTGATATAATATCCCCTCACCCCGTATGTGTGTGTGTGTGTGTGATGAGTATTCCTCTCAGTGATCTAGTCTAGGAGGTCTAGAGGAATGACTAATCTATTCAAGTTATCTTTCTAGCTTTTTTTTATAGTATGTTATAATAAATGATTATTCAAATGTGACTATAAATTTTAACAACAGAAGGGATCAGATTTTTCTTTTTCACCATTTTCTTCCCATCTAAAATTATAGGATTTCTTTTCCAGGTTACTTTTTTTTTCCAGAAATTTCACAATGGAAACAAACCACTGAAACTTTCCACATTACATTTATAATAGCTGATAATACATTCCTAATCAAAAAGTTGCATTTAAATATACTCCACCAACATGCATTTTTTTGAGATGTGTAAACTCAGAGAAGATACTCTAGTTTCTCTTTAGATCATAGAAATCTTTTGCCTTTTAGACTCAGAGAAGTATTTGCTACTTTGATGGATATATGTGAACAAAGTAGGATCAAACCTATGAGTGTTCTGGTTTTTTCTTGACTTTAAATCATTTATTTTTATATTTGATTTGAGTTGAAAACATTTTGTTTAGTAGAGGTCTTTTTTGCTAATAGATTTTTTTTTTTCTAGTAGGATTTGCTATATGAAAAGTTTGATTTTTTTGTTTCCCTATTTCATGGTTAATGGATTTTGCCTTTTCAAGCTGAATTGTATGTCTTTTCCCTCTGACATGTTTCTAGCTTCAGGGAACACAGTCCCCTCAGGTCCATTAATATTAGCATTGCATTAGTCATGTAATCCTGTTTCGTTTCTACTATGGATTTTATACCATAGTTATGACTCCTCATACATAAAGTTGAGTTTAGCTAAGCACGCATTTTTACCATTTTTACCAGTGAATATCTTTGCATTCCTAAAAATGCTAATCCATATCTGTCAGGAATTTATTTGGTCTAAAGTATTCTGCTGTCATAAGGGAAATGCATACCTTTTTCCTGATCTGTCTGTCTTTATTTTATTGCCCTTATCACACAATATTCATTATGTTTCTGAAATTTATAGGCATTTTATAACAATTATCACAGGGCCACTATTAATAATTCTGTTAGTAGAATAACTTTCCTTGCTGCCTAGGAACGGTGATTGTGAGCATGGTTTAACTCTTCTGTCTACAGTTGTACTTTTTAGTAATAAGATTTCCTAAAAAGGTATCTAGAATGCTTTTGGCTTCTTTTACTCTTTCTGACTTATAAGCAAATATAAACCTTTACAGTGTATATATAATAGACCCTGTTCCCTTTACAAAACTCTAGTTCAATGTGACCAAGCAGTTTAAATTTGGAGCCATCTTTGGTATGGTAAACAAAGCATGGACTTTGATGTGAGAAAACCTGCTTATATAACTATACATGAGTCATTTCTTTAAATTTCAGTTGCCTCATCTATAAAATGGGAATGACTATTATGTATTGTTCATGTATGTTGTAAATTATAAACCAGAATTTGTTTGCATTACACAAATCTGAAAGAAAATCAAATAACTGAATTCAAGTTGATGCTATCATCCTTAAGCTTCCAATTGGTAGTTTGTATCCAGAAGATGGTTAATATGACTATTTCTCCTTGACTAGGCTTATGTATGTCTATTACAAAATACCTTACCAAATAAAATTGCTCATGAGAAATAAAGTTTGGTAAAAAGTGCTATATATGAAATCAGATATATTCTGAAATGAAATGAAAATAGATATACTCTGCAGGGTCAGGCAGTGGCGCCCCTGGTTAAGTGCACACATTATAGTGCGCAAAGACTCATGTTCAAGCCCTTGGTGCCCACCTTCAGTGGGAACGCTTCAAGAGTGATGAAGCAGTGGTGAAAGTGTCTTTTTTCCGTCTTTACCCCCCCTCCCAATCCCCAGTTTCTCTCTGTCTGTAATAAATAAATATATAAAATTAAAGAAAATAGATATATTCTGACAATTAAACCTGGGTGTGTTTTCAGATTAAGTGGACACTGACAAATAGAGTAATTTCACTTGGCAAAAAACTCATCATATATCTTAATGGTTATGACTGAGGCAAGAGAGACAAGTATTACTTTCACAAAGGTGAAATTACCCTGAAGAACAGGATCATGCTGCTATGCTGGTCTGTAATCAAATAATCTAAATTTAGCCAAGGGTAACTAGTCATTTGCATACTATTGTCTGTGAGCTTGCAGGAAAAATTGTACGAAAACCTTCAAGGTTTGTATTTCTGTCATATATACCTTTTTAAACTGAAGGAAGATCCAGAAGAAAAGGTTGGAAATTTTTGTAAATTTTTATAGGCTTTGCTGATTAAGTATTTCATAAACTGGAACAAATTCTTAGAAAAGAAGGAAACCCTGGGAAGTAGGCATCCTGTGTGTGATAATCAGACCTGCTGAAGAAGCAAGCAAGGTCAACAGCATTGAAAATAACTGAAGCCCCACAGGGTTAAATAGAATCGTATATTGGTCTGGAAAATTAGTTCTGCCATGTTACAGAAGTGTAGATTACAGAATGTCTACAAGTAGAATTGTTCCTTATTGTAAATGGTGCTGAAACTACTTCCATAATAGATGCATGAAAAATTCTTCCTGGGTGTTCAAACAGTTACAGGAGAGTAATTCCTTTTTAACCTGCAGGGATGTGACCAACTGACTGCTGTAATAGAGAATGCCTAGCATGATTCTTGGAGAAATTATGAAGGAGGCTTTTGATGTATTTATCCTGTTCTATCTCTTCATAATTATTTTGCTTCTTCAATATCTCTGGATTTCCTGGTTTATTTTTTTTTTCCTTTCAATACCTCCTTAGCTGAAGTTATTTCTAACTCTGCCTTGGACTGTGGAGTATTTTTATTATTTATTTACTTATTTATTATTTAATAATTTTATTTTTTTATTAGTTAATATTATATTATACTATTGTAAGATTACAGTGTATAGTTTCACACCACCACCACCAAAGTTCTGTATCCCCACCATCCCAAAGATCACCATCATAGTTCTCACAAGTCTTAGATACAGTTTGCTTGCTTCTGTATTTTTCTTTTTTCAAGTTCATATGTATATGGGACATTTTTGTAGTGGGCTTCCATTCTTGTTGCCCAACTCATTCTCTATTTTAGATCCTCTTTTTAAAAAAGTCTGCCTATAGTGCTGTCTCTCTCTCTCTCTTCTTTCTTTTTTTAACTTAGAGAATAAACACTTAAATATCCAGACATATTCTGGGCACCCCTCTTTTCACCTAGCTTTATTATAATATGTCTCTTTTATTGATACCCTCCATCCTAGCCATGATTGTGAACTTACTATGTTCTGTTACTCCAGGGAGTTTTGAATATGCTTCATCAGCTTAACTCATCTTCTGATACCAAGTGTAGATATTGACTGAGGAAAGTTTTCTCTGATCTTCCAGACTATGTTAGATTCTTTTATTATAGATTCTTATAGCAACACTGGCCATAGTCCCATAATTCAGAAGGCGTCATCTTTGTGTGCTTTTAAACTGAGTGTTTGTCTACCCTACCCTCAGAATTCTGTGTCTCTAGTCCCCAGCTGCAGGAGGGAAGCTTCATGAGTCATAAAACAATGTTGCAGGATCTCTCTGTTTCTCTCCCTCTCTATTTCTTCCTCCCCTTTCAATTTCTCTCTGAAGAACAATTTCTCTCTGAATTGACCAACACAGATAGAAACAAGTTACCAGTCACTAGGATGCCTTATCTGTCAATGTCTAGCAGCATCACTTTTTAGAAAGCTACCTGGCACTCATGTAGTCTGGAAATGCCTGTTTACTTCTATTCCGTTCGTGGCTGTTGTCCTTTTCACCCAACCCCTTATTTTTCTATGAGTTGTATACAATTACCTTTTTCACTGATGTTTTTGAATGTTTGCCTAAAAACACATGATATATTAGTCATAGACTTTCTTTGTAGATCTGGGTTGAGTGATTTGCCTTCTATTATGTTTTCAATTTGTGTGTTGTTTGGAAAATAACCAGAAATTTTAAGGTTATCCACATAGATTTCTTTTTAGTTTAGTTCATATAAAAGGTTTATTAGTGCTATAATTTGAAGTCTTTCTAATATTTTCTGTGTATTTTTATAAGCAATTACTAAGAATTCTATTATAGGTGTCTTTTTTTACAGTGACAGTTTCTTTGCTAAACTCTCAGAAGATCATGCTATTTTGGAATCCCATTTTAGGGATTATTCTAGTTGAACACTGCATTTGAAATTGAGAAAAAAGTACCTGTCTATGATAAAATTTGACAGTCTATAATCCTTTGTACTGTCTTTCTAATTTTATTTAAAACCCCACCCAATAAAAATTGCAAAGATAGCTGTTTAGCTTTCCCACTTGGGAGCTAGTATCTCTTGCTTCCTACAATACTTGTAGATTTCTGTTATTGACTTAGAAAAATGGAATCCAGGAGTCAAGCAGTAGTGCAGCGGGTTAAGTGCACATGGTGCAAAGCTCAAGGACTGGCAGAAGGATCCGGGTTCGATCCCCCAGCTCCCCACCTGCAGGGGAGTCGCTTCACAAACAGTGAAGCAGTTCTGCAGGTGTCTATCTTTCTCTCCCTCTCTTTGTCTTCCCCTTCTCTCTCAATTTCTCTCTGTCCTATCCAACAACAACAACAACTACAATAATAAAACAAGGGCAACAAAAGGGAATAAATAAAAACTATAAGAAAAAGAAAAGTGGAAGCGAAATTAAATTTCATTTAAATTTATTAACCAGATTAAAATATATTTAGATTCAATATTTTGCTCATGAAAATGATCTAGTAAGAAGGTAGTGAGGAGAAAGAGCAAACAGCTGAAGTTCTGTAACATAAAACTTCTGTGTTAAACTCTGATGATTCACTTGTTCATCTATAATGACTGATATTTGACTGATATTTGAAATATCCAAGAAGCTCATTAAGCCAAACTATGTAAGAAACGTAGAAGAAAAATTGTTAATAGCTATCAGCAAAATTGGTTTCCTGATTTAACTTACAGAATAAAATTCTTGAATTGTTCTGTTTTAGACGAGTTGCTGGTGATTCAGAAGTAAACTGAACATTCTTTATGTCCTAGGGACTCATCTATTTTGGCGAGATTGAGTGAAAAACCACTAATGAGATCTTTTATTTTTTTTAAATTTCTTTATTGAGGAATTACTACTTTACATTCCACGGTAAATGCAATAGTTTGTACATGCATAACATTTCTCATTTTTCCATATAACAATACAACCCCCACTAGGTCCTTAATGATACATTTGATGATAAATACTATAAGATAGGAATTTACACATCAGAAGAAGAGCACAGAGGAGAAATGACCAGATACTCATTCATTCATTTATTCATTCATCCATCCATCTTGATTTTCTGCTTTGTGTCTATAGCTCTTCTAGCTGAGGAGGAAACAGTGAGTTTTATGCACTTCTTGGATTCCAAGGAGACCAACATTGATCAAATAATCATACTCAAAAATAGAAGGTCCAAAATTTCTAATGAAACAAAACGTTCACCTAGATTTGACCTGTAAAGATAGTTTCCTCTGAATAAGAGATGGGAAATTTTAAGGATTGGTAGAAGTTAATTAGGACGTGGGCAGGTGTAAAGTAGACAGTATAGTCTGGGCAAGATAGTCAAGATAAAGTGAGTATTAATTGGTTAGAGGATGACTACAGAAACCTTATATACCATTTTACTTAGAGAAAATGGAGCTTTTAAGATAGAAATTATATCAACAAATTTATTTTCTAAAAGAAACCTTCTGGCAATATTGTTAAGATTGGATTGGATTTGAGAAGTTACAAAGTTATTATTGTAGTGAGAGATGTGGTCACTTGACTCAGAGGGCAGTACACAAAGAGTGACAGATTTCAAATTTATTAATTGAAAGGACTTAGTGACAGATTGAATTTTTTTTTTTTTGCATGCAGGGCAAGGAGTTATGTTTATTTTACGTTAATGGGTTACAAGCCAGCTCCTACCAGACCTGAACAACCTTCTACCACAGTACCCAGCTTTTTTTTTTCCTCCAAGTTTATCACTGGGGCTTGGTGCCAGCACTACAAATCCACTGCTCCTGCAGGCCATTTTTCTTTTTCTATTTCATTGCCCCCCTTGTTGTTGTCATTATTTTTATTGTGGTCATTGATGTTGTTGTTGTTGGATAGGACAGAGAAAAATCGAGAGGGGGGAGAGAACGATAGATGCCTGCAGACCTGCTTCATCACCTGTGAAGCAACTCCCCTACAGGTGGGGAGCTGGGAGCTCGAACCTGGATCCTTACACTGGTGCTTATGCTTAACCCACTGCGCTACTGCCAGATCCCCAGTACCCAACTTTTTTTTAAATTTATTTTTTATTTAAGAAAGGATAAATTAACAAAACCACAGGGTAGGAGGGGTACAACTCCACACAGTTTCCACCACCCAATCTCCATATCCCATATGGTGAATAGAGGGGAGATAAATATGACCAGAACAAGGTAAATAAATGTAGTCATACTGGAAACATGATGAAAATAGGATACAACAAACTCGAAGGGAAAGAAAAACTTAAACCCAGCTGGAGATTACTTTATAGATAGATATATTTTATCTTGATTATACATAGACAACTTCATAGTTTGGAGGTATATTTGCTATGGTTTGGATGACATAATGAATGCAGTTTCTTAAAACATCTCAATGAAGGAAAAACAAGTATAATTAAGCATAGTTTTCATTTGCATTTGGTTTTAATTTTCAGTTCTTGCATTTTTCCTATATCAAGAAGTATGATTTCATATTCACACAAACACATGCCACACACATTCAAATGTACACATATATCTCACTCCAAATATCTCCACATTTCTTAAGCTATCACATTAGTCTATTAGTCTTCTCCATCTATCTTTCATCTATCCCTTTTTCATCTGGTGACCACTTTAGTTTTCTTAGAGTTGAAGTGAATTTTTGATAGTTGTTGCATCTGAGAGATGGCAATATAGGGTGTTGTTATGAACATCTGTTTATGATAAGATCAAAGTATTCATGGTGTTATGGATTCTTTTTTATTATTATTATTCCAGGGTTATTGCTGGAGCTCAGTGCCCCCCCCCAATTTTGTTGCCTTTGTTGTTGGTATTGCCATTGTTGCCACTGATGTTGGATAGGACAGAGACAAACTGAGAAAGGAGGGAAGGCAGAGGGGGAGAGAAAGAATAGACACCTGCAGACCTGCTTCACCACCTGTGAAGCGACCTCCCCCCTGCAGGTGAGGAGCTGGGACTCAAACCAGGATCCTTATGATGGTCCTTTTTTTTTCTTTTTACTTATTTATTTTAAAAAGGAGACCTTAGCAAAACCATGGGATAGGAGGGGTACAGTTCTACACAATTCCCACCACCAGATCTCCATATCCCATCCCCTCCCCTGATAGCTTTCCCATTCTCTATCCCTCTGGGAGTATGGACCCAAGGTTATTGTGGGTTGCATAAGGTTAAAGGTCTGGCTTCTGCAATTGCTTCCCCGCAGAACATGGGTGTTGACTGATCAATCCATATTCCCAGTCTGTCTCTCTCTTTCCCTAGTACAGTGGGGCTCTGGGGAAGCTGAACTCCAGGACACATTGATGGGGTTGTCTGTCCAGGAAAGTCTGGTCGGCATCATGCTGGCATCTGGAACCTGGTGGCTGAAAAGAGAGTTAAAATACAAAGCCAAACAAATTGTTGAACCATTATGGACCTGAAGGCTGGAATAGTGATGATGAAGTGTTGGGGGGTACTCACTGCAGACTATTGTGTACTTCTGCTTTCAGGTATATATTTTGCCCTAGTTTATGGTCACGTGTGAACATATGCTGTATCTCAGAGGACCTGGACTATATATAGATTTGGGGACTTTATTGGGGGAGTGGAACACTTGGAATGGAATTAAAGAATACTATGAAAGGAAAGGTCTCACCTGAGTGATGAAGCTGAAGGGTTGTCATTCCACACCTGAAGTCTCTGGACACAGTCTTAAGCATGCTGGGGTGGCACTCGTTGCGTTGATAGGGTTGCGATCTGCGGATGCGATATTATTTGATTTGAATTGAGAGAAGCATGCAGGAAAGTGGGCCCCACCCTAAGGTTCCAGGACTGGGGGAAATATAGGCTCTATAATGGAAATGTGAGGTTCCTGCTGTCTTAGTGTTCAAGAAGACAATGGATAGTTATTGTTATCATCACATTATTTGGTAATTGGCTTAACTTTGGAAGGTCCCTTTGTTAGGGTTTGCTGTATAATACCCAGCATCTTGTATATAGCTGTGCCACCGGTTGCTTCTGTTCTGCCTGGTCTAGGCTTTTGAGAGAGTCAACATATCAAAGACTCAGTCTATGTATTAGACTCAGTCTGTGTTTTAAAGAGTTCAAGACATACAATCAATTTTTCCCCTCTCATATTAATTAAATAGTGATTTATATGACTACAATTTAATACGAGTGTACATAGACACCATTCCTACCACCAAAAGACTGTGTCCTCTCCCAACCACCCACCCCCACCCCGCTGCCCACCCCTGGAAGCCGAATGTCCACCCTCCTACTCACCACAGGGTTTTTACTTTGGTGCCCTACTCTCAATTTAGTCAGATCCTGCTTTGAGTTTCCCTTTCTGTTCTTCTTTGTCAACTTCTGTTGATGAGTGGAATCATCCCATGCTCATCTTTATCTTTCTGACTTAGCTCACTTAACATAATTCCTTCTAGCTCCATCCAAGATGGGTCAGAGAAGGTGGGTTCATTGTTCTTAATAGCTGCATAATATTCCATTGTGTATATACACCACAGCTTTCTCAGCCACTCATCTGTTGTTGGGCATCTGGGTTGCTTCCAGGTTTTTGCTATTATGAATTGTGCTGCTATGAACTTAGGTGTACACATATCTTTTTGATTGGGCATTATGGAGTCCTTGGGGTATATCCCCAGGAGAGGAAGCCATCTGGTCCAGGACTTTTGTTGTTGGGGAATTTCTTAATAACTGTTCCGATTTCTTTGTCTCTGATGGTCCTTGTACTTTGGGCCATGTACACTTAACCAGCTGCACTACCCCGCCTGATCCCCCGGTGTTATGAATTCCTATTCTATCAGAAAACTTAAAACTAATCATATTTTATAAAGTAACTAGAGAAGAAAAAAGGCCATCTGTTGAGAAAGGAATGAAAAAAAGACAAAAGTTTTGAGAGAAACTCAAAATCAAAGCCCATCTAGGTTTCCATATACTTATACAGCATTACTTATGAGTGAAAGAAAAATTAGACATTTTTAGGTAAAGCAAGATGGAAAGACTTTCTCATTTATAGACCCAAGGATGAACTCAAAAAGAAGGAATTTTAATCTGAGGAAATAAAAAGTGGTAAAGCAAGAAATTGTTAAACTTTTGGCACATTTAAATAAGAATCACCATTTAAAAAGCAATAATGGCTAATTTCAGTGGTTTTGAAAATATTACATGTACTAGTCACTTAAAACTCTATATAGTGGCTGATTGAATTCTCATAATTACAAAGCATTTAATACAAATATTAATGTTTTTTTTTGTGGAGAGGATTAATGAAGAGTGGTAATAAACACCTTTTCCATGAAATCTTAGAAAGAAAGCAAGAATCAAGATAGTCTAGTTCCATACTTGTCCGCTTAATAGCCATTAAATGTACTACTGTCTGCTGGGTTCTGACTTTCAAGCCATTTAGAGAAAAGAACTTAATTCCCACTGGGGAAATAGAGAGACAGGCTGGGAATATGGATCAACCTGTCAACACCCATGTTCAGTGGACTAGACCTTCCACCTTCACCACCCCATAATGACCCTGGGTCCATACTCCCAGAGTGATAAAAAATAAGAGAACTATCAGGGGAGGGGGTGGGATACGGAATTCTGGTGGTGGGAATTGTATGGTGTTGTACCCCTTTTATCCTAAGGTTTTTGTCAGTGTTTCCTTTTTATAAATAAAAATAAAAAAGAAACATGTGGAAAGAAGACATTTTTCAACAATGTATACTGATATAACTTGGCAGTAAATAAACTTATTTCCTTAAAAAAAAAAAAAGACCTTAAGTTAGACTATGTGAAACCACTATACACTGATACTGAAGAGCAGTCACTGAAGGAGTAGATAGGAACAAAATGTACCATTTCTAAATGAAAAAGAATAAAAACGAGGTGAAGAAAACATGATCAATTTAATGGAAAACAATGAAAAAGAATGACATAAAATCTGATGATTAGGAAGCATTGAATAAGATAGTGGATGAAAATCTGAAAACGTTAATATACAGCAGATATTATATACATAAAAATTAGAATTATTGAAATTGTTTAAGGGGCCGGGTGGTGGCGCACCTGGTTGAGTGCACTATTGCAATGTGCAAAGACCTGGGCTTGAGCCCCTGATCTCTGCCTGCAGGGGGGAAGCTTTGTGAGTGATGAAGCAGTGCTGCAGGTGTTGCTCTATTTCTCTCCCTCGCTATCACCCCCTCTCCTCTTGATTTCTGGCTGTCTCTATCCAGTAAATAAAGATAATAAAAATTTTAAAAAAAGAAATTGTTTAAGAAATAAAATCTGGTCCTATGCTTAAGACACATCTTAAATATAAATACCAAAATTGTGGATTTAAAAGGAATGAGGAAACAGATGTTACTTGTTAAAACAGACTTTAAGCCATATCATGGTTTGTAAATTTCACCTGGAAGGCGTGAACCTATGGAAATATTTGTTCAAAATGTATGAGCCATAAGTTTTCAGAACTACAGATGGACAAGCTCAAATTAGTGGACAACACCTTTTTTCCAAAATATAAGTCAATAAAATTAACAAGTTTAAGAAGTAAAAATAATAGTGTTATAGTGAATAATAGTGTTTTAAACATTACATAAATTTTAGAGGTTAAAATAATCTTCAAGGTTTGGAGAGATGAGAGGTTGTATCTGTGTGTCAACAATTGTACTGTAAACCATTAACCTTCCCCAATAAAGTGAAAAAAAAACCATTATATTCAGACAACTATGCCAGTGACTTAGAATATCAATTATTTTGATCAATTATTACTCTACAATGAATCTGAAATACCAAGAACAGCTAACAAATAGGCCACACTTTTGGCAGTAAGAGGAAACAATGATTAAAAAGATAATTAGAAAATAGAAGATTTTAGGAAATTAAAAGGAACCTTCTAAATACGTTATGGGTTAAAAAAGAAGTCATGAAATATTTAGCAATCAATCAAAATTTAGGGCAATGCTTATTAAACTGTGTTCTATAACTAACACTATACTTTGAAGGAATGTATAGCCTTAAATAATATGGTGTAAATATTATATTTAACACAGGATTAATTTAAAATTTATCATTTTTAAAAGGTTTAGAGAGATAGTATAGTATGATGAAGAAAAAAATAAGATTATAATTTCCCAAAATATAATCTTACAGAATTAAAATTCAAGCAACAATAGGCACACAATGAAACCAAAAGAGAATTCTTTGAAGTCTGTGAAATTTACACCTGACAACTTTAATCTTGAGAAAGAGAAATAACTACAAGAAATGAAGATATTTTAAAAATAGAATACCTTATAAATAATTTCACATTCATGCATTTAACAGTCTAGAAAAAGAATATAGTTTTAAGATAAATATAAATTATCAATAATCATAAGAATATTAAGTCAGTAATCAAAAACTAAACCTCCCTTACACACACGCATAGATATCAGTATGACATTACTTTCTATGTATGTTTCACTAGCCATTTGGGTAAAGTGAAATGTTATTTTTCACACAGAAGAGCTTTCCAATATGCTTAAATAAGTTCTCTTTGCCCCCATCCCCAAGATTAAAGACAGCTTAACACTAAAAGAACTATTGCTGTAATTCACTGCTTTAACAGAACAAAAAAAAAAAGAGAAATATGCTATCTTATTAGATGTGATAAAAGTGTTAGCAGTATTCAACTCTACTCCTGATACAATTATTGACAATGAATAAAGGGAACTTCTTTATCTCATAGAAAGAATTCTTGTTGGTAGTGAAGTAGTGGAAGTATTTCGAATAAAGAGAAAAAAATGTGATAGAAATTCTTAGTACTCCCATTTGGTGTTGTAAGCTAGCACAGAACAACACATAAAGGCTATTAAATTAATTTTAAAAGTTGAATTGTTTCAAAGTCACTTTATTAAATAATCTGTAAGTGACTGACATCAGAAATATTACATTATAAACACATTTTTTCAAGTTCCATTCACTATAACTCCAAACCGTACAGTATCTAGAAGTGAATCTAACAGAAGGCTTGCAAGACTTATATAAAAAGGAAATAATAAAATTTAAATGTGTGATGAAGACTGAAATAATCAAGAGCTATTCCATGGGCATGGATATTAAGATCTGATGTTTGAAGATATCAAATTAATATGCAGCTTCATTCAGTGCATCTTTATGAAAGCATCCAACAGGATTATGTATGTCAATGGCAAAAATTATCCTACATTCATGTGGAATGATAAGATGGGCTCAAGAGGAATAAGGGAAGTTTGTGATTTATTAAACCTCATATTTATTACTTAGCTTTCGTGCTTACAGAACATGCTGTTAACTCAGTGATAGACTTTGGTTAACAGAAAACGCATCTACCCAAGTATACATATAGGGGCTTGATATATAGAGATAGGGATTTTAAATCAGTGGGAAAGACAGGACTCTTCAATAAGTTTTATTGAAATTTATTAGAAATGTGATTTTGATGATCCGTACAAACAAAAATAAAACATACCTATTTTACTCCATTTACCATAATATATCCCACGTGGGTTAATGTTCTTATTTTGAGAAGCAGGATTTGGCAATGGATGGAAGAATTATCTTTCTGATCTTGAGACGTGAAGGAATTCCTTGATAAGACTTCTTCTTCTAGCGTTTGCCTTGATAAGACTAAGGAAGCACAAATCCTAAAAGGAACATTTGCTAGTAGACTACATTAAATGTAAAAAAAAAATCCCATTTGATCAGAAGCATAATATATAAGGCTAGCACAGACTGGAAGAAAATCTTTTTTGGAAATCAGACCCTGATAAGCAATTACTATTTACAATATACTAACAACTACTCCAAGTCATCAGAAAATGGATAAACAATGCAAGTAAAGAATAGGCAAGAGAACAGGGAAGTTTGCAGAAGAGGAAAGTACAATCATCAGTGCATATATATAATGATGCTTGGTTTTATTATTTTTGGGAAAATGAAAATTACAATTAATGAGACTCATTTGACTAATCATCAGCTCATATCCACTGATTAACACATTTGTAAATTCAAAAGTTGTTGAGTATGTGAAGATTCAGGGAGTAGTGCATATTGTTGATGGGATGTAAGCTGGAACAATTCATTTGAAGAGAAATTAACAATGACAAGTGAAACCTGTAACATGAATTAACAGTATACTCAAGCCTTTATATCATGGCTATGATTGGTCCAAGAAATGGGTAGGAAGGAAATGGGCAGGAGGGAGGGTGTTACCTCAAGACAACTGCAGTGCTTTATATAGTTTACAAGTCGTTGACACACAGGGGCCGGGTGGTAGCTTAGTGGGTAAAGCGCATATGACGCAAAACTCAAGGACCTAAGCTCAATGACCTGCATATGGATCCTGGTTAGATCCCGCCGGCTCTCCACCTGCAGGGGCGTCGCCTCACAAGCAGGTGTCTATCTTTTCTGTTCCCCTCCTCTCTGACCTACCCAACAAAAAGGGCAAAAAAAAGGGAAAAAAATAGTATTGTAGGCACCGAGCCCCAGCACTGGAAGCAAAAAAAAAAAAAAAAAAAAGTAGGGGCCAGGTGGTGGCGCACCTGGTTGAGCACATGTATTATAATGCACAAGGACCCAGGTTCAAGGCCCCGGTCCCCACCTGCAGGAGAAAAGCTTTGAGAGTGGTGAAGTAGTGCTGCAGGTGTCTCTGTGTCTACCTCTCTATCACTCTCTTATCTGGCTGTCTCTATCCAATAAATAAAGATAAAAAATTAAAAAGTAGTTGATGCAAATCTGAAGTATTAGCATTACTTAAATATGTTGGGGTGTAATGTTAATTTACTTTATAAGTCATACTTACTTTATGAGGGGGGAGGAAGAGAGACATCAGAGCATCACTCTGGTTTGTGTGGTGCTGGGGATCAAACCTAGAACTTCACAAATGCTTCATGCACCCTATGTGCTAAGCTGCCTCTTTGGCCCCTAAGATACTTCTGTACTTTTTTTTTTTTTTTTTAACATCCTTTCTGTATGACAGGGACATTTTTTAGTTTACTCAGAGAAAAAGCTGAATGGAAATGTCTGAGCACTGAAACAGCAATTTTAGTAACATCTACAAGTGTCTAATCCTAAAATGAATTTTCTTCAGAATTATATATCCACATAACTCACATTTTAATTTATTTTGTATTTTTTTCATATAGACCTCAACTATTGGGTTATCATAAAATTATAACATATTTTCCTATGTTCTTCTATGAAAAAATTTATCATGAATTTGTGACAACCCAGTATACTGAATAGATGGTCCCTGACCTTTGACATGTCTAATTCCCTTCTCTGGTTAATTTCTTTAACATTTATAATCATTTAATATCCTATAAGTTGTTTTTATTTTATCATTCCTACCAGAATATAAGATTTCAAGGAGTTGGGTGTTAGCACAGAGGGTTAGGCGCACGTGGCGCGAAGCTCAAGGACCGGCAGAAGGATCCCGGTTCGAGCCCCCAGCTCCTCACCTGCAGGGGAGTTGCTTCACAGCGGTGAAGCTAGGTCTGCAGGTGTCTATATTTCTCTCCCCCTCTCTGTCTTCCCCTCCTCTCTCCATTTCTCTCTGTCCTATCCAACAACGACATCAATAACAACAACAATAATAACTACAATAATAAACCAACAAGGGCAACAAAAGGGAATAAATAAAAAAAAAAAATTAAAAAAAAGATTTCCACAGTTAGAATTTTCACCCTTTTAGTTCATTCTTATGTCCCTAGTACCCAGAAGAAGGATTGTCCTAGGACAATCTCAATAAATATTGGGGGGGGAGGGCAAGGGATTGTGGCAGGCAGTAGCACACTGGGTTAAGCACACACAGTGTTAAGCTTAAGGGCCTGCTCAAGGTTACCAGTTCAAGCCCCCAGCTCCCCACCTGCAGGAGTATCCCCTTGTTATCAGTGAAGCAGGTCTGCAGGTGTCTGTCTTTCTCTCCCCCTCTCTGTCTTTCCCTCCTCTCTCCATTTCTCTCTGTCCCATCCAGCAACAACAACAATAATAAAAGTAACAACAACAAGATAAAAAAAAAAAAAAAGGAAGGAAGAAAATGACCACCAGGAGCAGTGGATTCCTAGTGCAGGCACCCAGCCCCAGCGATAACCCTGGATAACCTACTGCACTCCGTAATTATCCTGGGTCCCTGCTCCCAGAGAGAGAAAGAATAGAAAAGCTTTCAAGGGAGTGGGTGGGATAGGGAACTATTTTATAGGGATCTAACTCATCTGTTATTTATCCTTTATTGTGCAGGGCAAAGAAAAATCAGTTGCTAGAGTTAAACATAACAAAAGAGGAATAGAAAAGCTTTTCAAGGGAGGGGATGGGATAGGGGTGGTGGGAATTATGTGGAATTTTCACCCCCTTATCCTACAGTCCTTTTGATATTTTTTATTTTATAAATAAATTAATACATATAATGAATAAATATTTGTGAATAAGTGAATAAATATAGTTTTTAGGACTTTATAATACTTATTTTATTTTATTATGAAGAGAGAGGCAGAGACCGAAACAGGAGAGGGAGAGAGAGAGAGAGAGAGAGAGAGAGAGAGAGAGAGAGATGTAGATCAGCATTATCACTTCAGTAAATGCAGCTCTGGGTATTGAATTTTCATACACTTTGGCCATACAAATCCTGTATTCTATCAGCTGAGCTGGTTGCCCAACCATGAATTTTGAGTCTTGAGTCTGGGTGGTAGAAGGATGCTTTTGCACTATTAAGATATACAGACAGGATGCAGAGCACTATTTGAAATGGTTGTGCTATTGCGAAGGTGAATGTGGCATACATAAAAGTGAAACCAGTGGGCAGTGGGAAATTGGGAACTACAAGAGCAAATGGGCCAAACTAAATTGAACCTGAATCCAGTTGAGCACTGTACTTCTGTATTTACAAATAGATAGATATGGCTGTCAGTCTTGCTGAAGAAATTTGACCAGGCAAAGAAAAGATAGGTTAACAAGGAAATTCTGGAAACTTAGTTTATCTAGCTTAAAAAAATATAAACTGTAATTTGGCTTACCACAAAAGACTTCTATTTCAGAGAGGGATTAAATGCTACTGTTTTTATCTATGGGCTGTGACAGTATTAAACATCTTTTACTGGTTTCCAAACATTGGATCTGACTCATCTGTTATTTATCCTTTATTGTGCAGGGAAAAGAAAGATCAGTTGCTAGAGTTAAAAATAATAACAGCCATGTTGAATGTATCTTCATTGAAGACTCTGATGTTGAAAGAGATTTAAGGAATAAAGACATATGTGTTTTTCTACATGTTAGGTTTTTGCTAAATATTACCTTTCAGACTTTAGACCTGCTTCCTGTGGAACTCAGGAACAAGAAGTGTTTTTAGGTGATGCTGGCAAAAGGACTTCAACTCTAGTACATATGTGATTCAATTATTACACTATTAAAATTAAAGTGTCAGAGTTCCACCTGTGAGATATGATGCAGAATTTCTGGAGTGTATAGGCTCAAGAATCTGAAGTTTAAAAATTTCTCCCTAGTGATTAGAATACAGAGAGAAATGAAATCATATTTGGAGAAAGATAGAGGTCTATGAGGCCATCATTTAACTTTCTTTTTGTGTGCATACCTTCTGTGTGCTACATTTATGTGTAGTGCTATGTATAGTACTCACATATATGAGTAAGACAGGTGTGCCAATATTAGCACACTGAAAGCTGTAAGTATATCTATAATAGAAAGAGGCAGATATAGAAATACAAACTATGCTTCTATAAGTAGCTAAAAACATAGCAAAAAAGTACATTCAGCAATATGAAGATAAAATAGAAGACAAAGTAATTATGATGTATTAGTTCCCAGAAGCTGCTATAGACAGTACCATACTTAGTCACCTGACACATTCATATTTTCTTTTTTTATCCTATTATTTAACCTCTGGTTTGGATATTAGAACTCTGACTTGAAGGTCAAGGAGATAGCATAATGGTTAGGCAAAGATACTTTCATGTGTAAGGCTCTAAAGTCCCAGGTTCAATCCTCTGCACCCCCCATAAGTCAGAGCTGAGCAGTGCTCTGATACGAAACAAAGAGAGAAAAAAGAGAAACAATATCCAGCATGAACCTTAAAGATTTTTTAATGAGAAAGAGGAGAGAGAGAAACACAGTGAGATTGTACTGTGTGCTATGTCATTGTGTGGTACTGTGGATTGACCCTGGGTCATTATGGAGTCAACTTCTGCACCATACCCATTGACCCACCTTTTGGCCCCTGAAGTAAGTTTTACAGGGTTAAAATCAAAGTGTTGGCAGAGGCAGAGCTGGATCTTTCTGAAGCCTTTGAAGAAGGGATATCACACTCATGGGATACCACAGATAGGATTCAATATTCAATAAATATAGGAGCTTTTTTGATTTTTAAATTTTTTAATTTATTATATATTTATTTTTTTTAAGAGTCCATTGATTTATTCACTGCACCACCTTCTGGACCAAATAATTTTCTTTCTTTCTTTCTTTCTTTCTTTCTTTCTTTCTTTCTTTCTTTCTTTCTTTCTTTCTTTCTTTCTTTCTTTTTTATTTAAGAAAGTATTAATTAACAAAACCATAGGGTAGGAGGGGTACAACTCCACACAATTCCACCACCCAATCTCCATATCCCACCCCCTCCCCTGATAGCTTTCCCATTCTCTATCTCTCTGGGAGCATGGACCCAGGGTCATTGTGAGTTGCAGAAGGTGGAAGGTCTGGCTTCTGTAATTGCTTCCCCGCTGAACATGGGCGTTGACTCATCGGTCCATACTCCCAGTCTGCCTCTCTCTTTCCCTAGTAAGGTGGGTCTCTGGGGAAGCTGAGCTCCAGGACACATTGGTGGGGTCTTCAGTCCAGAGAAGCCTGGCCGGCATCCTGATGGCATCTGGAACCTGGTGACTGAAAAGAGAGTTAACATACAAAGTCAAGCAAATTGTTGAGCAGTCATGGACCCAAAGCTTGGAATAGTGGAGAGGAAGTGTTAGGGGGGAACTCACTGCAAACTCTAGTGTACTTCTGCTTTCAGGTATATATTTTGCAGTAGTTTATGGATACGTGTGAACATATGCTCTCTCTCACAGAAACTGGTGTATATCTAGGTTTTGGGACTTTGTTACAAAGTGAACCACCTGGGATGGAATTAGAGAATACTATGAAAGGAAAGGTATCACACGAGTAATGAAGCTGAAGGGTTGTCATTCCTCACGTGAAGTCTCTAGACACAGTCTGAAGTGAAGCATATTGAGGTGGCAATTGTTGTGTTGATTAGGTTGTGATTGGCAGATGCAATATTATTAGATATGGATTGGGAGAGGCATACGGGAAAGTGGGCCCTATCTAAGGCTTCCAGGACTGGGGGAAGTAGAGGCTCTATAGTGGAGATGTGAGGTTCCTGCTGTCTTAGTGTTCAAAAAGACAATCGATAGTTAATGTTATCATCACATTATTTGGTAATTGGGTTAACTTTGAAAAGTCCTTTTGTTAGGGTTTGCTGTTCAGTACCCAGTATCTCGTATATAGCTGTGCTATTGGTTGCTTCTGATCTACTTGGTCTAGGCTTTTGAGAGAGTCCGCATATCAATTACACAGCCTATGTATTAAAAAGACTGAGTCTGTGTTTTAAAAAACTTTGAGACATACAATTAATTTTCCCCCCATATTGATTAACTAGTGATTTATATGACTAGGAGTGTACATAAACACCATTCCCACCACCAAAAGACTGTGACCCATCCCTCCCACCCACTCCCACCCCCCACTGGCCCAGGAAGCTGTATGTCTACCCCTCACCACAGGGTTTTTACTTTGGTGCCCTACTTACAATTTGCTCATGTCCTGCTTTTAGTTTCCCTTTCAGATCTTCTTACTCAACTTCTGTTGATAAATGGAATCATCCCATACTCATCTTTATCCTTCTTACTTAGCTAACTTAACATAATTCCTTCTATCTCTGTCCAAGATGGGTCAGAGAAGGTGGGTTCATTGTTCTTGATAGCTGCATAGTATTCCGTTATGTATATATACCACAGCTTTCTTAGCCACTCATCTGTTGTTGGGCACCTGGGTTGCTTCCAGGCTTTAGCTATTATGAATTGTGCTGCTATGAACATAGGAATACACACCTCTTTTTGGTTGAGTGTTATGGAGTCCTTGGGGTATAACCCCAGGAGAGGAATTACTGGATCATATGGAAGGTCCATGTCTAGCCTTCTGAGAGTTTTCCAGACTGCTCTCCACAGAGGCTGTACCAATTTACATTCCCACCAGCAATGCAAAAGGGTTCCTCTGTCCCCACAGCCTCTCCAGCATTTGTTACTGCTGTCCTTTTTGATGTATGCCATTCTTACAGGAGTGAGGTGGTATCTTAGTGTTGTCTTAATTTGCATTTCTCTGACAATCAGTGACCTAGAACAGTTTTTCATATGTTTGTTAGCCTTCTGGATCTCCTCTGAGGTGAATGTTTTGTTCATATCCTCTGCCCATTTTTGGTTGGGGTCATTTACTATTTTGGTGCTAAGTTTGCCGAGCTCTTTATATATTTTGGTGATTAGTTTCTTGTCTGATGTATGGCATGTGAAGATCTTCTCCCATTCTGTGAGGGGTCTCTTTGTTTGTTTAATAGTTTCTTTGGATATGCAGAAGCATTTCAATTTGATGTAGTCCCATTGGTTTTTTTCTGCTTTAGTCTTTCTTGCAATTGGGTTTGATTCATCGAAGGTGTCCTTGAGGTTTAGGTGGGAAAGTGTTTTACCAATGTTTTCCTCTAAGTATTTGATTGTTTCTGGTCTGACATCCAGGTCTTTGATCCTTTTGGAGTTGATTTTTGTTTCTGGTGAGATAAAGTAGTTCAAATTCATTCTTCTGCATGTTACAACCCAATTTTCCCAGCACCATTTATTGAAGAGAGCCTCCTTCTTCCATTTAATCCTTTGGGCCCCCTTATCAAAGATTAGAAGTCTATAGGTGTGGGGTATTTTTATTTTTTTATTTAAGAAAGGAGACATTAACAAAATCATAGGATGGGGGAAGGTACAACTCCACACAATTCCCACCACCCATCCCCTCCCCAATAGCTTTCCCATTCTCTATCCCTCTGGGAGCATGGACCCAGCATCCTTGTGGGTTGCAGAAAGTGGAAGGTCTGGCTTCTGTAATTGCTTCCCCGCTGAACATGGGCGTTGACTGGTCGGTCCATACTACAGTCTGCCTCTCTCTTTCCCTAGTAGGGTGGGTCTCTGGGGAAGTGGAGCTCCGGGATGCATTGGTGGGGTCTTCAGTCCAGGGAAGCCTGGCCGGCATCCTGATGACATCTGGAACCTGGTGGCTGAAAAGAGAGTTAACATACAAAGCCAAATAATTGTTGAAGAATCATGGACCCAAAGGTTGGAATAGTGGAGATGAAGTGTTGGGGGGGTACTCATTGCAAACTCTAGTGTACTTCTGCTTTCAGGTATATATTTGCCCTAGTTTATGGATACCTGTGAACATATGCTCTATCTACTGGAACCTGGACTATATCTAGGTTTGGGACTTTGTTAGGAAGTGAACCACCTGGTATGAAATTAGAGAATACTATGAAAGGAAAGGTCTCACCCAAGTGATGAAGCTGAAGCGTTGTCGTTCCACACCTGAAGTCTCTGGACACAGTCGGAAGTGAAGCATGCTGGGGTGCACTCGTTGTGTTGATTAGGTTGCAATCACCGGATGCAATATTTTATAAGAATTGGGAGAAGCATATGGGAAAATGGGCCCTACCCTAGAGTCCCAGGACTGGGGGAATTTTAGGCCCTATAGTGGAAATGTGAGGTTCCTGCTGTCTTAGGGTTCAAGAAGACAATGGATAGTTACTGTTGTCATCACATTATTTGATAATTGGGTTAACTTAGAAAAGTCCCTTTGTTAGACATACAATCAATTTCTCCCCCTTTCGTATTAAATAGTGATTTATATGACTACAACTTAATAGGTGTGTACATAAAAACCATTCCCATCACCAAAAGTTAGGGTCCCATCCCACCCACCCACTCCACCCCCATCCCTCTGCCAGCCCAGGAAGCTGCATGCCCACTCTCCCGCTCACCACAAGGTTTTTACTTTGGTGCCCTACTTACAGTTTAGTCAGATCCTGCCTTTAGTTTCCCTTTCTGATGTTCTTTCTCAACTTCTGTTAATCAGTGGGATCATCTCATTCTCATCTTTATCTTTCTGACTTAGCTCACTTAGCATAATTCCTTCTAGCCCTGACCAAGATGGGTCAGAGAAGTTGAGTTCATTGTTCTTAGTAGCTGCATAGTATTCCATTGTGTATATATAACACAGCTTTCTCAGCCACTCATTTGTTGTTGGGCACCTGGGTTTTTTCCAGGTTTTAGCTATTATGAATTGTGCTGCTGTGAACATAGGAGTACACATATCTTTTTGGTTGGGTGTTATGGAGTCCTTGGGGTATATTCCCAGAGGAATTACTGGGTCATATGGAAGGCCCATGTCTAACCTTGTGAGAATTGTCCAGACAGCTCTCCACAGAGGCTGGACCAATTTACATTCCCACCAGCAATGCAAAAGGGTTCCTCTGTCCCCATAGCCTCTCCAGCATTTGTTACTGCTGTCCTTTTAGATGTATGCTATTCTCACAGGGGTGAGGTGGTATCTCAATGTTGTTTTTATTTGCATTTCTCTGACAATCAGCCATGTGGAGCAGTTTTTCATATGTGTTAGCCATTTGTTTCTCCTCGGGAGTGAATATTTTGTTCATATCCTCTGCCCATTTATGGATGGGGTCATTTGCTTTTTTGGTGCTAAGTTTGCTGAGCTCTTGTATATTTTGGTTATTAGTCTCTTGTCTTATGTATGGCATGTGAAGATCTTCTCCCATTCTGTGAGGGGTCTCTTTGTTTGTGTGATAATTTCTTTGGCTGTGCAGAATCTTTTCAATTTGATACAGTCCCATTGGTTTGTTTCTGCTTTAGTCTTTCTTGCAATTGGGTTTGTTTCATCAAAGATGTCCTTGAGGTTTAGGTGTGAATGTGTTTTACCAATGTTTTCCTCTAAGTTTTTGATTGTTTTTGGTCTAACATCCAGGTCTTTAATCCATTTGGAGTTGATTTTTGTTTCTGGTGAGATAAAGAGATTCAGTTTCATTCGTCTGCATGTTACAACCCAGTTTTCCCAGCACCATTTATTGAAGAGAGCCTCCTTCTTCCATCTAATACTTTGGGCCCCCTTTTTAGAGATTAGATGTCCATAGGTGTAGGGGATTAGTTCTGGGCTTCAATTCAGTTCCACTGGTCTGTATGCCTATTGTTCCAGTATCATGCTGTTTTGATTATGATGGCTTTATAATAAAGTTTTAGGTCTGGGAGTGTGATGCCTCCATTTCTGTTTCTTTTCCTCAAGATGGTTTAGGTGTTTTCTGGTTCCAGATAAATTATTGTAGTTTTTGTTCTATTCTCTTAAAAAAGTTTGGTGGAACTTTGATTGGTATCCTATTAAATTTGTATATTGCTCTAGGGATAATAGTCATTTTGATGATATTTATCCTTCCAATCCATGAGCATGGGATATCTTTCCATTTCTTGGTATCAGTTTCAATTTCCTTGAGTAGCGACTCATAGTTTTCAGTATACAAATCTTTCATTTCTTTGGTCAGCTTTACTCTTAGTTATTTTATTGATTTTTCTGTAACAGTGAAGGAGTGATTTCTGGATGTCTTCTTCTTCAGATTTAGTGTTTGCATAAAGAAATGCTACTGATATTTGTACATTGATTTTGTAGCCTGATACCTTGCTATATTGGCTAATAACTTCCAGTAATTTTCTGCTGGATTCTTTAGGTTTTTCTATGTATAATATCATATCATCTACAAATAGTGAGAGCTTGACTTCTTCCCTTCCCATCTGTATTCCTTTGATTTCTTTCTCTTGCCTGATTGCTATGGCAAGAACTTCCAACACTATATTGATGAGTAATGGTGACAGTGGACATCCCTGTCTAGTCCCCAATATGAGGGGGAATGCTTTCAGCTTCTGTCCATTGAGTATGATGTTGGCTGTAGGTTTGCAATATATGGATTCCACTATATTGAGGAATTTCCCATCTATTCCCATTTTTTGTAGGGCTTTGAGCAAGAATGGGTGTTGGATTTTGTCAAAGGCTCTCTCTGCATCTTTTGAGATAATCATGTGGTTTTTGGCTTTGCTTTTATTGATGTGGTGAATGACATTGATTGACTTACGGATGTTGAACCAGCCTTGCATTCCTGGGATAAATCCCACTTGGTCATGATGAACAATCTTTCTGATATGCTGTTGTATCCAGTTGGCCAAGATCTTGTTTAATATTTTGGCATCTATGTTCATCAGAGATATTGGTCTGTAGTTTTCCTTTTTTGTTGTGTCTTTATCTCCTTTTGGTATCAGGGTGATGTTGGCTTCATAGAAGGTGGAAGGGAGTGTTCCTATTTCTTGGATTTTATGGAAAAGCTGTAGAAGTATGGGTACTGTTTCCTGAAGGTTTTGTAGAATTCATTTGTGAAGCCATCTGGTTCAGGACTTTTGTTGTTGGGGAGATTCTTAATAATGGTTTCGATTTATTTGTTGTGATTGGTGCATTTAGGTTTTGTAGTTCCTCTTGGTTCAGTTTTGGAAGGGCATATGTTTCTAGGAATTGTTCCATTTCTTCCAGATTCTCTAGCTTGGTGGCATATAGTTCTTCATAGAAGTTTCGTATGATTTTCTGGATTTCTGTGGTGGAAGTTCTGATATCTCCTCTATCATTTACAGTTCTATGAATTTGAGTCTTCTCCCTTTTTTGTTTAGTGAGTCTGGCTCGGGGTATGTCAGTTTTTTTAATCTTTCAAAGAACCAACATTTGGCTTCATTGATCTTCTGTGTGGTTCTCTTATTTTCGATGTTGTTTATTTCTGCTCTAATTTTAGTGATTTCTGTCCTCCTGGTTGCTTTAGGGTTCCTTTGTTCCTCTTCCTCTAAGTCCTTGAGGTGTGCAGTAAGGTCGTTTATTTGAGCTTTTTCTTGTTGTTTAATATGTGATTGTATTGCTATGAGTTTCCCCTCTCAATACTGCTTTAGCCATGTCCCAAATATTTTGATAGGTTGTATTTTCATTTTCATTTGTTTCTAGGAACATTTGAATTTCATGCTTGAGTGACTCTCTGACCCAGTGTTTGTTAAGGAGTATGTTGTTTAGTTTCCAAATTATGTGTCTTTTAATAATTTTATGTTTGTTGTTAAATGTTAGTTTTACTCCACTGTGGTCTGAGAAGATACTTGGGATGATATTGATGTTCTTGAATTTATTGATTCTGTCTTTGTGGCCTAACATGTGGTCTATCCTTGAGTATGTGTTGTGTGGATTTGATAAGAATGTGTATTTTAGTTTTTTGGGGTGAAGGGCTTTGAGAATGTCCAGGTGGTCTAGTCTGATCATCTCTTCATTTAATTCTCTTGTTTCTTTGTTGATTCTCTGCTTTGTTGATCTAAGTGTGAGAGTGGGGTGTAAAAATCTCCCACTATTATTGTATTACTATTGATGTGTTTTTGAAGTTCTTTCAGTTGGTGCTTGATGTATTTAGATGGTCCGTCATTGGGTGCATAGATGTTAATAATTGTTAAGTCTTCTTGGCTGATGATCCTCTAATCAATATGTAATGTCCTTGCCTATCTTTTATTACTTTAATTTAAAATCTATTGTTTCTGAGATGAGAATGGCTGTTCCAGATTTTTTTGTGGTCCATTAGCCTGTATGATAGTTTTCCATCCTTTCACTTTAAGTCTGTGTTTATCTTGTTGTGTCAGATAGGATTCTTGCAAGCAGCATATGGCTGATTATGTTTTCTGATCCATCCTCCCACTCTGTGCCTTTTGATGGGTGAGTTTAAGCCATTGACATTTATTGACATTATGGATTTAATGTATTGTAGTGCCATTGTTCAACGAATTTTTATTTGCTCTGATATATGGCAAGTATTATAGTGATGTTCTTGTTTATAAGAGGTCTTTTAGAACCTCTTTCAGGGCCAGTTGGGTGATGGTTGCTTCCTTTAACTGTTGTTTGTCTAAGGGTTTGTATCCCTCCATCTAGTTTGAATGAAAGTTTAGCAGGATATATTATCCTTGGTTGAAACCTTTTTTCATTCAGGGATTGATAGATATCTTGCCATTCTCTTCTGACTTTTAGAGTTTGAGTGGAGAAGTCTGCTGATAGTCTTATGAGTTTTCCCCTGTATGTGACTTTTTCTTTTTCTCTTGCAGCCTTTAGGATCCTTTCTTTATCCTTACTTCTTCTCATTGTGACTATGATGTATCTTGGTGTCTTCAGGTCTGGGTTGTTTCTGTTTTGAACTCTTTGGGCCTCTTGAATCTTGATGTCCTTTATGTTATTCAGGTCTGGAAAGTTTTCTTATATTATTTCCTCTAGAATGTTTGCTTCCCCTTCCTCTCTTTCTTCCTCTGGAAGGCCAATTATACAAATGTTACTTCTTTTGAGATAATCACCTATGTCTCTGTTGTTTTTTTCAGTGTCTCTCAATCTCTTTTTGAGCTCTTTCACCTCTTTGTTTTCTCTAACTCATCCTCTGTCTGACTAATTCTGTTTTCTACTTCTGTTAATCTGCTTTCTCTTCCCTCAGTTTCTTTCCTCGGTTCAGCTATTTCAGCTTTTAGTTCTCTAATTGCCTCAAGATAATCAGTTTTTTCCTTGGGAGTCTCAACTGTTTTTTCCCTAATACTGCCATTCATTTCATCCAAAGTTGTTTTCATTTCTGTGATTAATAAGTTTATTATTGCTTGCATACTTTTCTTATCTGTGGTTACTTTTGGCTAATTTGTAGTTTCTTCTTGGCTCTTGTCTTCATTCATTGTAGTAGCAGTTTTATTTGCTCTTGATCTACCCATTTTTTTTATTAATGTGTTTCTTATTTTTATGTTCTGTTGTTCCTCACTTGTTGTGTTTTGAGTACAAGCAACACTGTACTAAATACCTTTATGACAAATGCAGTCACCAATCTCAGGAATTGCAATAGCAACTGAAGAAGGATTGAAGCAGTTTAACACTACAGTTAGCGAAACAGTGTCTCCAGTCAATGAAAAAATAGCAACCTAGTCCAAGTTAAGAAGAAAGAGAAAGGAAAAATGGGATAGCAAGAATAGACAACTATGAAAATATACTATCCACTGTATATTTTAGGGGTACCAAGAGCAGAAAGGGAAGTAGAGCAGAGATACACACATAGAGAGTCCACTCTGAGTCAGATTTCTTCCCCAAAATAATTCACAAACAAGTATCAGTGAATTCAGAAAGCCAAAGAAGGAGGAAGGAAGACAAGAAAAAAAAAAAGGGAGAAAAACAAGAGAGAGAAAAGAAAAAAAAAAGATAAAAAGAACTATAATAAAGGAGCAGTGAAAGGAAAGTTTTTAATTAATTAATTAATTATTTTATTTTATTTTTTTAATTAGCTAGGAGGAGGGAGAAGGGGAGAGTGGGTAAAGGAGGTAGGAGTAGTGAAACAAGTTCCTTTCGCAGTGGGTAAGACAGGCAGTCCCCAAGCATTGGAAAATACACTAAGAGGTTATTGGTCAACCTAATGGAGGTGGGGAAAGAGATAAACCTTTATATAATATTAATAATAAAATACAGCAGGGTAAAAAACCCTGTCCCAGATTGCCTCAAGCCACCTGAGCAGAGGCAGCTGATTGTTAATAAAGTAAAACAAACAAACAAAAAACAAAAATAAAAACATCTCAGGGCAGTCTTTTCCTTTTGTAGATACAGTTGTCCATTTAGAAAGAATGAGGGCCAAGGGTTTCAGAAAGGAATAGACTTGGAATGGAACCCCTGTTGAGCCAGGGATCTTGGTAAAGAAAGAAGCTCAGCAGGGAAGCCTGCTAGGAGCAGCTCTTTGGCACCCAGGGTCTGGTTATGGGGGCAGGGGTCAGGGGTGCGATTCCGGAATAATAAAAAATTTTTCTTTTCTTTTTTCCTCTATATTCTAACCCAAACTGGGCTATATTCACCCCCTTGGTGTCACAGCTAGGACCTCGAATTCACTGTCCTGCTGAAGGCAAAAAAGCCTACCATTTCCAGCAGTTGTTGGAACTCAGACCAGAAGCTACTTCTCAGTCCGCCATCTTGGCTCCGTCCCGATTTTTAATTTTTTATTTGTAATTATAGTGGGTTAAAATATTGTTGGATTAATGGGAATAGTTCCATACCACACTCAACACCAAAGATCAGTGTCTCCACCCTGCCATCTCCCAAAGGTAGTTACCATAGTTTTCACAAGTCTTAGAAAGTTTGTTTGTTTTTTGCAAGCTCATATGTATTAGTCCTCTAGATTCCACATATATGTGAAATCAGTAGATATCTTTCATATCTTTGCTTATTTTTCTAAGCATAATCACCTCTTGTTGCATACATTTTGTCTCAGAAAGACAAAATATCTTTTTTCTTGATTGCAGTGTGGTATTCCATGGAGCATATATCCCATAGGCTGCTTCTAATCTTTGGCCACTGTGAATAATGCAGCTATGAATATGAAGATAAATGTGTCCCTTTGTTTAAGTGTTTCTGTGTCCTTTGGGTAGATGCTTAAGGATTTTATTGTTGGATCATAAGTTAATACCATTTTTATTAGTGTAAGTAATCTCCAATCAGTCTCCAAAGGGGCTACACCAGTCTGATTTCCCACCAGCAGTGCAGGAAAGTCCCTTTTTCTCTACAACCTTGCCAAACCAATGGATTCTTGTTTTGTTGATGTAGGCTATGCTCACAGGTATGAGACAGTATCTCAGTGTAGTTTTAATTTGCATTTCTCTAATGATAAGTGAAATGGATGGAGTATTTCTTCGTATGTCTGTGGGGCATGTCTATCTGTTCTTTGGAAAACTACCTGTTCAGTTCTTTGGCCCACATTTTTTATTGGGTAATTTCTCTTTTTTTCCTCTCTTGTTGAGCTGTACCAGTTCTTTATAGATTTTCCTTATCAGGAGTTTGTCTGATGTGTTCAGTTACTGGTTTGCCTAGTTATTCTGGTGTAGTTTGCTTTCAATTGGAGAAATTTATGTTTTTCCATCTGAACATTAAGTGTTAAGTTTTTTAAATTTTATTAGTTATTTAATAATGATTAACAAGATTGTAAGATAACAAGGTACAGTTTCACACAGTTCTATCACACATCAGAGTTCCATGTCCCATCCCGTCTATTGGAAGCTTCCCTATTCTTTATCATTCTCTGGGTGTATGGACCAAAATTTCTTATGGGGTGCAGAAGGTGGAAGGTCTGCCTTCTGTAATAGCTCCTCTGCTGCACATGAATTTTGGCAGTTAGATTCATACCCCCAGCCTGTTTCTGTCTTTCCTTAGTGGGGTAGGGCTCTGGAGAGGTGTGACACATTAGTGATGCTGTCTGTCCAGGGAGGTCAGGATGACATCATGGCAGCATTTGCAACTTGGTGGCTGAAAGGTGGTAAGATATAAAGCAAATTGTTTTCAATAAACAGGCACACAAAGTTGGGAATAGGGCAAATGAAACTAGAAATCTTTGTATTGAAGGAAGCTTGGAAGTCTTTCTTAAGTATCTTCCATATGGCTCATGGCTTTAGTAATTTTTGCCTGAGCCTGATAGCTAGCATATAGGTGGACTAAAAGTATTGTCTGGGAACATGATGTCATATTTGAAAATAGGACTATAAATCTGGCTTGGAGCAGACAGTTGCTCCCAAATATGAGAAGAGTATATAAATACCATTGACTGTTAACCCCATCCATCTGACCCTACTAGGGCCCATGTCTGTTCATATTTAGCACAGGAACCTGTGTTACCTCTGTATCCCTGTTGGTCTGAGCTGGAATTCGATGGTTACAGCTAGGAACATTGTAGGCTGCAGTCATTTCAGGACCACTCTTCCTCAAGCAGAGAGTAGAGTATGTTGACCCAGCTTCCTCTGGAGAGTGGAGCAGTCTCTACCATTATTGTTCTATACTGAGGGCAAGGTCCTATAGAGGCTCACTAGAGGGTTTATGATATTGTTACTATTGAACATGACTAGTGATGATGGAGAAAAGGATCTGTTAGAGGTCTAGGCCCATCATCTCTGTGGGAATCCCAGGGTTCCCTGACTAGGGCCCCTTTAAGTTGATAATACTGCATAGTCTGTGAATAGTGTTACAGATATTCAAGCGTATTTTGACAGGGAGCTTCCCCAGCCCTGCTCTGGAGGATAATTTAATGTTTTATTTATATTTATAAACTGTACAATGTTTTTAAATTCTCTAGCTCATGATATCTTTCTTGAGCTTTGTATCTTTACATTTTTCTCTGCTTCTGTCATCTACAGACTTTCGTTTCTCTGTTGCCCAAATTCCCACTGTCTCACTTTTGTAATGACAGCTGTTACTATATTTCAGGCCCACACAGATAATCTGGGATAATCTCATCTCAACATCTGAGATATAATCACAGCTTCAAAGTCCATTTTGGTAACCTTCATGGTTTTCAGACCTTGGACAAAGTTATCTATGGGGGAAATTATTCAGTGTAACATATTTATTTCAGAAAAATATGACAGAATCATTTTGAATATAGCACAGTCCTGTGCCCTTCCCTTGAAGTACCTGTAAATTCATAGACTACATAAACTCCATTGTGAACTGGTAAATACTGTACTTAGTAAATAAATGTGAAACGACTTACAAAAAGAGACTGGGTGTGTTGCCACAGTGCTAATTTCCTTGCCGAAAGCAAGATGCAGTTGGAAGACGTAATCAATCTGTTGTAACAGCATTTTAGTGCTAGAGAGGACAAGGACCTTCAAAGTTCACCGCTGTTTTATGGGAGTCAGCAGCACCCTGTTAGTTCCTTTGGGGCGAAATGCACTGTGCTAGACATTTCAGAGAGCGAGGGCAAATGAAAGAGGTGAGCCCAGAACTTAAAGAAGTTGTATCATTGTAGGTGAGACAAGCATGCTTGAAATATTAAGAGCCTTAGAACCTGTGGATTAAGAGCTACTGGGTCCAGGCAGCAATAGCTCATCTGGGGGTGTCCCTGAATTGCCATGTACACAAGCTATTTTTCAGTCCTGTCCAGGCTGCACTGGAGGATGCTTCAGTGTGGGAGTAACTTTCCCTTTCTTCTGCTATCTCACTCTCTTCATCTCTCTATCTGAAAATAACCAAGCAACAACAGAGGCTCGCTTGGAGTAATGAAGTCTAGGCAACAACAACAGCACAAAAACCACTGGGTCCAAAAGGAACCCTCATATTATGTATTGAACCTGCCTCAGAATCATAAGTAATATCCTATGAAAGAATTTTATGAAACTAAGGACAGAACATTTGAACAGCTTCTTCACTGACTGGTTTCTTTTATAAGAATATTTTATGTAAGATAGAATTTCACATGAGGTTGATCTTAGACTTCATTAAATATATTTGAGTCCTTGTTCTCCAAATATCTCTCATATGTGTCTGTGGCATGAATCCCAAGTTGAGACTCATGGCCAGAGTGATAATTTTTCCTGCAGTGTGTTTTTGCTAGAATGGTAAGTTTTGAGGTAGTTGTGATTTTGTTATCACCGTATGCCTCATTCTGACTATGGGGATTTTACTATACCCATCTATCCCCTAATTCTAAATTCTCCTCCTTCTCAGAATGAGTTCTTTAACTACAGTGATGGAGAGTGCCTATTACTGCCTGTTTTTGCTATAACAACCACAGACTAAAATTTTCACTTGTAATATAATACTTTACTACACACTGGCCTCCCTATCTATATTCTTGGTAAATTTTGTTGCCTGAATAATCTCCCCTTGTCATTTTCAATCATGGATCTCTACTTCAGACTCTCAAGTGGCACTCCACTTTTCAAAGCAGCATGCCCAGAATTGTCACTTTAGATGCCATGGCCACGCAGAGGTCTTTTTGGTCAGTGCCTCTGCTCCAACCAGGCATGCTCCTTCTTGGCCCCTGTCTAAGCTCTTCTTTATTTATTGGTTTCTATATCTGGGCAATGTTTCTCTCTCTCTCTCTCTCCACCTGTCTGTCTGTCTCTCTCCCTCTCATTCTTTCTCTCCTGTCAGAGTTTTGTATGTATTTATTTCCTTTTTAATTTTCTCTCTCTCTCTCTCTCTCTCCACCTCTCTGTCTCTCTCCCTCTCTCTCTTTCTCTCCTGTCAGAGTTTTGTGTGTATTTATTTCCTTTTTAATTCCCTCTCTCTCTCTCTCTCTCGTTTTAAGTTAGACTGATACTCCTGGGCTTTTAGTTTCTTGTTTACAACATCCTTTCCTCTCTGTATCAGTATATTTATTTTCTACTTAGTGCCAAAAGCACTTGCTTTCTCCCCGACCTGTTCTGTTTTACTGATTTGTGTGAAGGATTCCCAAATAACATTATATTCACATAGATAAATTAATTCAGCTTTATGGTCTCAGAATTTACCAGTAACATATCCTTGTTTTTGTAGTTATTAAAGGAATTGATTTTTTTAGTCAAGAAAAAGGAAAAGTAAACTTATTGTTGCTATGATAGTAATATTTTAATGACATGAAATGAGTGTTGTGTCTTCCACAGTTCCAAATGCACTCTGGTGGTGTAAAATTTTCTAAGAAGATAATTCTGGCAAGCCAGAAGTTCGATTTAACTTAGCATACCAAATTAAGAATGTCAAATCAGAGAAAATGTTTTTCAAGTCTTTATTTAAGAGGTTCAGTACTGTTGTAAATGCTTTTCTCCCGTGCTGTACAGTGTAACTACATACAGTTTCACATAATTATATAGCAACTGCCACAATTCATTTTAACACAATAAGTAATTAAAGCAGGATATGAGACTTAAGAAAGATTTAGTTTCACTGTCCTTTAAAGTGACTGTAGAAAATATCTTCAGATTTTTCATGTGCAATATTTAGAATGTACTCACAACTCTATACTTGTTTTATAGGTATTTTGTAAAGATAATTAAGAATATTTTTGAAGTGCTTTAAGTTATTAGAAGTCTTACAACTATTATTAGTAATTTTTCATTGTTGGGGCTTTTCTACTCTGGGGTGACATTTTCAGGTATACAGAAAAACAGAGATATATATATTGTCGGGGTCTCTGGCAGGGTGATCTCCAGGGGAAAGGTAACAGACCAGTTCTTTCTCGCTCACAACAGGGGACGGCGTGAAGTAAAAGACACCGGGGAAACCTGCAGCGTGCTCAGATCTCATTTATTAGCAGGTGGACATGAGTTAAATAGAAAACCAAACAAAGGGAGTTATTGAAATATGTCAGAAATTACAGGTTTCTTAAAGATCAGCTTGCCCTTATGGTAGGGGGCTGGTATGACAGGAATTGATGAGATATAAGACAGTTATTCTCCATGATGCAAGCAACTTAATTATCCAAAGGTATTTGAGAGAAGCATAGGGGTTAAACCAGTAGGGTGAGACAGAGAGAAGATGGATATCAAAAGGCCATATAGTTTGGAATTTCTTCTGTCTGGGGTCTGAGGTGTATGATAGAGTGTGTGATAAGGTATGTTCTTCTGTGATCAGAAGGTAAGGTGACTTTGAGTAAGTGAATCTTAAAGTAGGTGGCCATGTGGCCTGCAGTTAATGGGGAGAAGTATTGGGGTTTCTGTGGGCCTGAGAGTCAAGAAGGAAAGAACTAAGTCTGAGCTTTTCTCCTTTGCTCACCTCAGTTGAGAGAGACTAACCAAGAGGGTATCTTCCCAGACCTCCATCCAAGGATAGGGGTAGTTCTCCCTAAGCTCTATCAAGCTTACACATAGTCCCAACTATATATATATATATATATATATATATATATATATATATAGAGAGAGAGAGAGAGAGAGAGAGAGAGAGAGAGAGAAAGAAAGAGATCACAGTATTGAAACTTGCTGCAATGTAGTGGGGGCTGGACTGACCTAGGCAGTGCACATGGCAAAATAGCACAACTAAGACAGGTACTTTCCTGATGCCCAGATTACTTATTATAAGGCTTTATAATATTTTGAAAATAGCATAATTCTGTTTACATTTTTGCCTACAAATAAATACAAGTGTACTTATTATTTTAATCAAGTAGCATTGCTGTAAATTTTAGGTCATGCATGTGTGTTGTTAAAATTGGGGTACGCAACAGCTCAGTCCCAAAGTTTTATGTATATCACATTAACAAAGATCAACATGTATATATACTATATTAACTGTGCTATAGCCCCTGTTCTCAGAATCACTCTCTATAGGGAAGACTTTTCTGAAAATCCAATGTAAGTTACTTCCACTTTGTCATTCTTAATTATATGACTGTGTTGTATGCTCCTACTGGACTGAAGACTCTTTGAAAGAAGAGACTGTATCTCTTGCTTACAGATGGTCATTCAGCATGTGAGTAGTAGGCTAACAATAGATGTTGATTAAATATTAATAAATAGACTTTCTATTAATGAAATCCTTAGTCTTTTCTGTTCTCTTTCTAAATTGTGCAGCTAACAAAGAAAAGACCAGTTTGAGTTTATCCAAAATCCTCTTACATTCTGACTCCTTTCCAAGTTCTGTTTTGTCCTAAGCACCTTACTTTTTCAGAGAGGGGCTGTTATCATGGAATGTCAGGAAATGTAAATAAGCAGGTTTAATAAAATTACATAGCATTGATTTTGAGTGATAACTGTGTTTATGAAGACTTAGTTCCTATCTTATGATTAAGTAGAATCTAACTCTGAAAGAAGAAAACAACTATGTGGTTTTTTTTCCCCACAGTGTAAAATAAATTATTGTGCAGTAAATTCTTGATTAACCAAACAGGAATTATGTGGTTTGTGAAATGTTTGGGACTTTCCCCCTCATCTTCAGCTGGGTCTCACTTGTACTGATAGGGCACTGTAGTAAAATAGATGAAGACAAGGTAAATAATTATTTTAAATTTTTTTTTAATTGATGTTAGACAAGTTTGTTGGATAAAAGGGGTATGATTCCACACAATTCCCACCACCAGAGTTCCTCATCATATCCCCTCCATTGGAAGCTTTATCCCTCTGGGAATATGGACCCAGATCGATACGGGGTATAGAAGGTAGGAGGTCTGGCTTCTGTAGTTGCTTCTTCTCTGGACATGGACTTTGGAAGCTCGATCCATACTCCCAGCCTGTTTCTGTCTTTCCCTAGTTGGGCAGGGCTGTGGAAATTTGAGGTTCCAGGACACATTGGTGAGGTTATCTGTCCAGGGAAGTCCAGTTGGTGTCATGGTAGCATCTGCAACTGGGGGGCTGAAAAGCATTAAGATATAAAGCAGAACAAATTGTTTACTAATCAGGAACCTAAAAGTAAGAATAAAGCAGATGAGATTTGGGGTCTCCATTTTGGAAGAAGTTAGGAAGTCTATTTTAGGTATATTCCAAGGGGCCCAATACATTTAGCCCACCTGCATGTTTAACTGTCAGGCTCAAGCAAAAATTAGTAGTCATCGGCCCCTTAGAATAAATAATCATTTTTAAGTGATAAAATTTTTTTTTATGGTAGATAAAGGGTTATTTTTTAAATTTTTTTTCCTTTTATTTTATTTTATTTTTTCTTTTCTTTTTTTTTTATTTAAGAAAGGATTAATTAACAAAACCATAGGGTAGGAGGGGTACAACTTCACACCATTCCCACCGCCCAATCTCCATATCCCACCCCCTCCCCCGATAGCTTTCCCATTCTCTATCCCTCTGGGAGCATGGACCCAGGGTCATTGAGGGTTGCAGAAGGTAGAAGGTCTGGCTTCTGTAATTGCTTCCTCGCTGAACATGGGTGTTGACTGGTCGGTCCATACTCCCAGTCTGCCTCTCTCTTTCCCTAGTAGGATGGGTCTCTGGGGAAGCTGAGCTCTAGGACACATTGGTGGTGTCTTCAATCCAGGGAAGTCTGGCCGGCATCCTGATGACACCTGGAACCTGGTGACTGAAAAGAGAGTTAACATACAAAGCCAAACAAATTGTTGAGCAATCATGGACCCAAAGCTTGGAAAAGTGGAGAGGAAGTATTAGGGAGGTACTCACTGCAAACTCTAGTATACTTCTGCTTTCTTACTTTGGTGCCATACTCCAAACTCAGTCAATTTCTGCTTTGCGTTTCTACTTCTTTTTTTTTTTTTTTTTACATGCATAACATTCCCCAGATTCCCATTTAGCAATACAACCCCCACTATTTCATTCATCATTTTTCATGGACCTGTATTATGATAAAATGACTACGATGGCCTTTACTTAGTTTCTAAAAGATATGTTTAATATAATGTTAGACTAGTTAAATCCTTCCATTTCTCTGTGCCCTTACTGCCATCTCTCCAATCCAAACTACTGCCATCTTTCACTTGTACTTCTACAGTATCCTGACTCATTTCCTTTTATTTGTTTCTATTCTTTTCTAATCCATCATCTACACTGAAGCTGCTGTAATCTTTTAATCCTGAATTCTGAGAATGCATGTTCTGATTCCATGATGTCAAATATTTAACTGACTTGTCTGTTACTGTAGCTTGAAATTCCTATTCTGCTGTTTAGTTTTCAGAACCGTATTTTGTATATGAAGTCTCTACTTCTTCAGTCTTGCCTACCTTATACTTTTCACTTTCATACTTTCGTATCTTTGTGCAAAGTCTTATTCAGCAGATTCTTGGCATAGGTCTTACTGTAGGTATAGACATGATCTCTAAATATAAATTACATGAAACCTTTCTGAAATATAAATATAATTTTTGTTACATTCTGCAATTTTTGTTATAATTTTTGTTATAATTTACATTCTATAATTTTTGTTATAATCTGCAATGAGTTACAGCCACTCTCATACAAAAGCTGCAGTATTTACTTTTGCCTTTGAAATAATTTATTATTTGGTCAGCTCTGTTGTCTCTACTGCTTTGATCTAGGAATTAATCTTCTAATTTACCCCTTAAGGTTTAGTTGACACCTTTTATCTTTTGATAATTCCACAGTTTTATCAGTGAGTTCCTATAATGTATTCACCTAGGGCTTACATGTTCCTATGAATCAGGACTAGATTTCATTGACTTATTGATTTATTCATTCAATGATTACTCAATTCATCAAAGATTTATTGACTGCCTAATATGTCTCATGCACTTGAGAGGCACATATTTTGACCTACCAAAATGGCACTTTCACATGATTAGAGCTAAGATATTGCTGCTGTCAGACAGCTTATATTCTTGGAAAGAACTAAGGAGCAGATAATTTTTTAAATGATACATACTCAAAAAACAGTAAGGGGGATAGAGTCTCCTGGGTTGGGAGGGGAAGACTTCTAGGAGAGATATTTGGGTAGAAGTGAAAATTGAAATACCTAGGAGAAAACATCACAGACCTTGAAGGGAAGATCTCTTTGGCATATGTGAAGAATGTCAAGGAAGCAAGTGTATAAGTAGAGGAAGAAAAGTTCTAAGAAATGAGGCTAAAACAATAAGGGACTAGATTTCCAGAGATATTTTTGCACCATTGTAAAAAGTTCATCTTGTATTCTGAATAAGATGGGAAGCCACTGGAAGAGATAAAGAAACAAACAAATAAGCAAATGGTATGATTTGGCATTCACTGTAACAGGAACATTGTAGTAGCTGCCTAGAGAATAGACTAAAGAAAATAAGTGAAGAGTGGGGAACCAGCATAATGGTTATGCAAATGACTTTCATTCCTGAGTCTCTCATATCCCAGGTTCAGTCCCTAGCACTACAGTGTCGTTTTCTCCGGGCTGGCTTCACGGGCAGGTAACAGACGACCAGAAACACACGGCTGAGCTGAGAACACAGTTTAATCTTTATTCATGAGTGGGCAAACAGTCCAACACCTAATCACCAAACCATGTGCTCCTCCATCTTTCTCCCCCGGCAGCAGAGTGGAACTCAGGAAGTATGTAGGGTAGGGGGCAGGGAGAAGGGAGAAGCGCGAAACTAGCAAGGCCTAAACCAAATCTCCCGGAGGTAGGGGGAGTGAGACCAAACCAATGTAAAAAGAAAAGACCATGTAAATAGACCACAATGTCAAGCAATGTAACAGAAGCAGAACAAGATCCCAGAAACAGAACTAGAAGTATACCAACAATTCCCCCTTTTCTTTTTAACTAATTGACCATAGTATCAGGAGTGTGGGGTGAACAGAAACCTATATTGTACAGGCATTTTCAAAAAAGAAACTGGCACAAACATGGAGGAGCAAGTAAGCGAGCAACAAGAACCAGTGTGATGCCAAGGGAAGGCCTGAGGGGCTGTTTCTTGCTTCTGTGGGCAAGGCTTTATCAAGCTAAAGGACCTTTCCTGCCTCTGTGGGCATCTCTTGCCTCTGGGGGTGCTTTCTGCCTCTATGGGCATTACCTAGCATGGGGGGGAATTGTCTATAGAGTCCCATGGCAGCTGACTGCAGTCAGTCTTTGAGAAACCCACCAGCGTAAAGGGAAGCTGCTAGTTTTGTGCAAAGTGTCCAAGAGGTGTACCAGTGAGTCCGATAGAAGTGCCAGTCCAAAGCAGATGTTCACGGAAGAATGCCAGGGGCTGGAACGTTGTATGAGAAAGGTCAGCTGCTGGAATTCCGCTTTTCTGTAGAGAACTTGACAGCTGCAATTCACTTACTTATGAAACAAAACTTGTAGCAGGTTAGAAGTTTACCACAATAGATAACTCAATGATTATAATTGGTTTAAGTATCTATAAATTTGGAAGGTCTTTTTCGTTTCATTTTAAGCCTCCTAACCAATCTAAGGGCAATAAAATGTAAGTCAAAGAACCACTGCTAGAGCCTCAGGCATGAGAATCATTAGCATAACCGTTGTGCAATCTACCGTTTCTAATTGAGAAGGTATTTGAGAGTATTACATATCAACAACGTCTTATTTAACCTTTTGTTACACCCATTCAAGATGGTGACACACCCTAGGTGTGCGCAGATTTTTTTAGACCAACTTAGTTAAAATATATTGATTTTTAACTAATTTTTACCTCAGACTTTAAATGTAAGTTAATTTTACCTTTATGAGAATTACATTGAAAACCTTTTTCATTTAACTCTGTCTGGTAAGGATGTAGCCTTAAAGTTACATTTTTAACCTTAAAGTTAATGTTTACCAAACTTCAAACACACACATAAACATGGTCTTCAATACACAAGGAGAAAACTTTTGTTATGAAGACATGTCATTTTAAACACGAATTTAGATCTATACTGTCTTAGTTGTTCGGGGGTTGCATTGTCCAGCAGTGGCCTCTTGCGCAGGTTCAGCTCCAAGAATTGTAGGTTGCAATCTCTGCAGGGATCTCTGCATATACTAGCTCCTCTGCCTTCAGAGCCGAGCTGGGGATCTCGGACAGGGGGCCCAGTCTCAGCAGGGAGCCCACGGTCTCCAGGTGGTCTGGGATCTTCCCAGACTTCATTGCAGGAGGGTGGGTGGGCCAGCCGTGCAGAAGGTGTGGGCCGAGGTGCCCCTGGCTGGTGGCCAGGTTAGGCTGCAGCCCTGCCCGCCATGTCTGCTGCCCTGCTCTCAGAGGCCGAGCAGTGTGGAGGGAGCCCATGACCAATGCCCTGCGCCACACAGCAGCGAGCTGGCTCCTACGGGCGGGCGTTGGGCAGAAACCACAGTGTGGCCCAAAGAGAAATGTTCCAGAAACAGAAAAACAGTCTCATGAAGAAAGGGCAGAGTCCTTTGGAAACCTCTTCATAGGCAGAAAAGCAACCCATAATGGATAGGTAGCCAAAGTCTTCACTTATCTGAGGGATGCACAGGTTAGGTCCCAAGTTGTAGTTCCATATGTCATTTTCTCCGGGCTGGCTTCACAGGCAGGTAACAGACGACCAGAAACACACGGCTGAGCTGAGAACGCAGTTTAATCTTTATTCACGAGTGGGCAAACAGTCCAACACCTAATCACCAAACCATGTGCTCCTCCATCTTTCTCCCCTGGCAGCAGAGCGGAACTCAGGAAGTATGTAGGGTAGGGGGCAGGGAGAAGGGAGAAGCGTGAAACTAGCAAGGCCTAAACCAAATCTCCCGGAGGTAGGGGGAGTGAGACCAAACCAATGTAAAAAGAAAAGACCATGTAAATAGACCACAATGTCAAGCAATGTAACAGAAGCAGAACAAGATCCCAGAAACAGAACTAGAAGCATACCAACACTATAGTAAACCAGAACTGATCAATAGGGAACTAGAAAAATTTATAGGAAAGGAATGAATTGTGAACCATAGTGGGAGTAGCTTAAATGCTAGAAGTGGTTGTTTTGCTTTTTTGTTTTAAGTCTGGTTGTATTTTTAAGATAGAACTAAAAAGAGTTAAATAATTGAACATGAAATGTGAGGGTAAGAAGGAAAGCAAGGTTAATGGTGAGTCTTTGGCTTAGGCAGCTGATAGATTTGGCAGGGAGCAGGGTGTGTTCTGAGAAAGAAAGAGGGAGAAGGTGAGGGAGAGGGAGAGAGAGAGAAATAGAGAATGATAATTGGGGATGTGAAATGATGTTTTGTTTCAGACACAGTAATTCTGATATGTCTCTTAGATGTTTAAGTATAACACCCCCAGTGGGCAGTGTCTGGACATTTGGAATTACAGTGAAGGTACTCAAGATATATATGTATATGATAGTTATGCCTATAAGCCTAGCTGTTACCACCAAAAGACTGAATGTAGTCAGAGAAGTGAAAATGACTGAATTAGAACCTGAATTCATCCAGAATAAGGATAGTGAAAAAGACTCAACAAGATAAGGAAGAAAAGGAAAATCAAGATAGAAATCAAGTGAACAAAGTTTTTTTTTTCTTTTCTTTTTTTTTGCCTCCAGGGTTATTGCTGGGTCTCAGTGCCTACAACATGAATTCACTGCTCCTGGAGGCCATTTTTTCCCCTTTTGTTGCCCTTGTTGTAGCCGTGTTATGGTTATTATTGTTGTTAATGTCGTTCATTGTTGGATAGGACAGAAAGAAATGGAGACAGGAGGGGAAGACAGAGAGGGGGAGAGAAAGACACCTACAGACCTGCTTCACCGCCTGTGAAGCCACTCCCCTGCAGGTGGGGAGCGAGGGGCTCGAACCTGGATCCTTACGCCTGTCCATTATGTTTTGCACCATGTGCGTTTAACCCACTGTGCTATACCACCTGACTGCCAAACAAAGTGTTTTAAAGAAGTGACTAACTGTTTCAAATGCTTCCTGCTGAGGAAGCTCCTGAGTACTCAGAGTTGGGAATTTACTGCAGGATTTGGCTATTACTGATCGCAATGAGAACACTATTGGCAGAGTAGTGGAGATGTACTTATTGCAGTAGGTTCAAGAAAAACTAGAAGGGACTATACTGAGGCAGTCACTCTATTTATACATACTGCCTTAGGGGTGAAAGTTACATATAATTCTCAAAAGTGTGTTAGTTTGCATGTTAATATGTATGTTCACTTCACCCTAATTGTGTAGGAAACTCAAGATCATTGCTTGAAATCATGACTGGGAGAACTATGGCCAGCATTATCTTTTACATAGAGGAAGCAAGAAGCAGTGTTTGTTGGTTAATGTAACCCAATATAGAGGCATAAACTGTTAATACAAAGGATAAAAGAGGGTTCAAGTCCTGGAAGATGATGGCAGAGGAGGACTTGTGGGGGTTGTATTGTTATGTGGAAATATTATGTATGTACAAACTATTATATTTTACTGTTGACTGTAATCCATTAATCCCCCAATAAAGAAATAATAATAAAAAAAACCAAAGGATGAAAGAGTCTTGTGGAATGAGGTCTCTGAAAAGGCAAAGGGGGGGTGGTGGCACACCTCTTTGAGCGCAAATGTTACAGTGCACAAGGACCCAGGTTTTAGCCCCCAGCCCCTACCTGCAGGAGGAATGCTTTGCAAGTGGTGAAGCAGTATTGCAAATGTCTCTCCCTCTTTATCACCCCTTCCCTCTTGAATTCTGGCTATCTCTATCCAATAAATGAAATAAAGATAATAAAAAAATAAAAATAAAATAAAAAGGCAAAGGGGGCTACAATATGATGCACTTGCTTTACGATACAGGAGCTCAGTCCATATTTTGTAACGGAAGGGATGCTAGAGTACCTTGTTATATTTTCACGGGACATTATTGTTGATTTATTTCTTTCCCACACATTGTAAGCCTCCTAAGAGTAGTAAGTGTAAATATCTTCATTCTTTTTGTGGTAGGAACTTTTATTGTTAGATTTTTGTTCATTGGTACAATGCCCAGCACACAGCAGGTATGCAATAAATGTTTGATGAACAAATGAAGACACTGTGCTAAGCATGTGTATGTCTTATCTTAATCACATTGGATCATTTCCATCAAATCTTGACAACCAGATTGATTTAATCATGTTTTTCTTGTCTGGAGTTACAGATAGCTTGACTAACTTGTAGAGTTGATTGATAGAAAAGGCAGCGTTTCTACTAAAATCAATATGCTTCCTAGAAGTAAAATCAGTGTCCCTGCTGTATCCTTTTGCAGTGGTTCTAATTAATGATTTTAACATGAATTTGCTATTTATTTTACCTTGAGCCTTCTGAAATCTATCCATTCTTTATCATTTATTTGCAATTCATTGTTTGCCATTCATCCAGCATGCCATTATTTGTTATTTTAACCTAACTTAGCCAATAAATGGAAAGTTTTTTGAGGACAGTGGGGGCATCTTCATGTTTTTGTTTGTTATGTTTTATACCATCTTTGGTTAGACAACATTTCTCCTTTGTCATTCAATGAAAAAAGTGTCTAGTCCAGGCCCTGGAACAATGCAGATGCCAAATAATTATATGCTGTTTGAAGGTGTAACTGAATGGATGGATGATGTTTGTGGTTGATGTTGTTCTGTATAGACCAGCTCCCCTTTTCTGTTTGGTGTAGACCCCACCCCATCACTCTTCTACCAGATCGCATTGCCTTGCTCCTCAAGGCAGTACAAACTCACCTATGTAATTAATAATGTACACTCCAGAACTACTTATGGTTATCAGGTTGAAACCTAGATTTCACCTGAAGTTGCCCCTATGCTCATTGTGGCTTTTTACTATCCTCCCTTATCTGTCATTCCTTGTTTCCTTAGACTTCTCTGGAGAAAGCTTTCTTAATCCATGAGCAGTTGTATTTCCAGTCTTAGACTGTGCTTCCTGGGAACTTGAGTTAACACACTACATGTTTATAAGCAGTTGATGTTAGAGGCAGGGGATCCTAACCACTGACTCTCTAAGTGTGTTGAGTTCTACTCTTGCAGGTCATCTCTCGGTAATTTTTGGGTTTCTGACATTACCAACTAGAACTGTAGTTTGACTTAGATAAATTTGACTTAGTTATTGGGTTGGAACTTGCTTACCAATTTAAGTAGAGAGTTGTTACTAACTTTAGTAACTATCGCATTGAATTCTAGGTCTCTCTAACATAAAAGTTAGCAGTTTTCCTTGACTTTCTACTCCTTTTGGTCTCACACACACACACTGCTCTTTTCCTTTAAGCAAGGATAATGAAGGATTAATTATGAAGTCAATTTTTACATAATTGAATACAGTGTTTGTTTCCTGTTGAGTACAAATGTCTAGTTTCATATACCACATAAACCAGTCATTTTCTTAGTAATCTGAAAAGAACAAAAACCCCTTTATCTATAAAATGGGGCTGGAGATAATGTGTTTTAGAACCAAAAAGGACTTCAGTAACCACCTGGTCACCAACACTTATATCTTAATAATTAAGAATATTGGAGGGGACAGTATAGTAGAGCACCAGGTTAACCACATATAGTGCAAAGTGCAAGGATTCCCGTCTGAGGTCCCAGCTCCCTACATGCAGGGGGCCACTTCACAAGCAGTGAAGCAAGTCTGCAGGTGTCTTATCTTTCTCTCCCCCTCTTTGTCTTCCTCTCCTCTATCCATTTCTCTCTGTCCTATCCAACAACAACAGTAGCAACAATAACAATGGAAAAAAGATGGCCACCAGGAGCAGTGGATTCATAGTGCAGGCACCAAGCCCTATCAATAACCCCGGAGGCAAAAAAAAAAAAAAAAAGAGAAAAAACTTAGATCTGAGATTTCTGGAGGTAGGGCTACAGAGCAGCAGCAGCTGTGTTTCTTTCCTCTCCTCTCCCATGTTAGGGATACCAAAGAAGACCACCAGGGACTGCAATAAGACAGGGCTACAAAGACTTCTGGAACCCACCAAATCACCTCTGAGTGCGAGCACTTTGGCTCATGGACAGAGAGGAGTGTAGGGAGAGATTAAGTGGCTGGTAACAGTCCTGCAGTTTACCAGTTGAAACACCACCTCTAGTCTGTTTGACCAACAATAAGACGGCTGAACTGAGGAGAGGACTTTCCTGTGACTCACCAAATGCAACTGTGAGCCTCCAATGCTACTTACTGCTCTCAGAATCTGGAGCAACAGTAAGGAGACCCTGTGCTGACACCAGGGGAAAGAGAACTAACAAGGAAACTCAGGAGAAGACCTATACCTCAGTGGCACAGAGGTGGAGCTGTGAAAGTCTCTTTGCATAACCATTGGATTATCTCTTCTCCACCCTGCTTTATCTCTTGGTCAGGAGTCAGTGATTAAGCTAAGAAGACTACAGGGAAGAAAAAGCACAAAAGAGGCTAAAAAAAGAAGCAAGAAATCTCAAAAAGAGATTAAGAGATACTGAAAACAACAACAGGGGACCTATGGGATGACTACAAAAGAACAATATACGCATTATTGGCTTACCAGAGGAAGAAAGAGAGGGAGGGAAAGAAATCATTCTTCAGGACATAATAGCTGACAACTTCGATAGTCTAGACAACATCAAAACATAAAGGTTCAAGAAGCCCAGAGGGTCCCAAACAGAATTAACCCATACTTAAAGACACCAAGACAAGTCATATTTAGAATGGAAAGGAATAAGGATAAAGAAAGGATCCAGAAGGCTGCAAGAGAAAAACAGTCACCTACAGAGGAAAACCCGTAAGACTAGCAGCAGACTTCTCCACACAAACACTACAGGCCAGAAGAGAATGGCAAGATATCTACCGAGTGCTCAATGAGAGAGGCTTTCAACCAAGACTACTGTATTCTGCTAGACTGTCATTCAGACTAGATGGAGGCATAAAAGTCTTTTCAGACAAGCAACAGTTGAAAGATTCAACTATCACCAAGCCTACCCTGAAAGAAGTTCTGAAAGTTCTATAAACAGACCACCAAAAATATGCAATATATCAGAACACTCTAGAACTCTACAAGAATGATGTTAAAATATCTACACTTTGATATCAATAAAAGTCAATGGCCTGAATTCACCTGTTAAAAGGCACAGAGTAGGAAGATGCATCAGAAAACACAACCCAACCATATGCTGTCTACAGGAAACCCACCTAACTCAACAAGACAAACACAGACTTAAAGTGAAAGGAGGGAAAACTATCATCTAGGCCAATGGACCACAAAAAGGGCATTCTCATATCTGACATATTAGACTTTAAAATAAATAAAATTTAAAAAGATAGGGATGGCCACTACTTAATGCTTAGTGGATCAGTCAATCAAGGGGATTTAACAATTATTAACATCTATGCACCCAATAAGAAGCCATCTGAAGACATCAAACATCTACTGAAAGAGCTGCAGTAATATACTAATAGCAACACAGTCATAGTAGGGGACTTCAACACCCCACTTTCTCATCTTGACAGATCATCCAGGCAGAAAATCAGTAAAGACATGATGGAGCTAAATGAGGAAATAGATAAACTAGAACTACTGGACATATTCGGAGTCATTCATCCCAAGAAACTGGAATACACATTTTCCTCAAGTCCACATGGGTCATTCTCAAGGATAGACCATATGTTAGGCCACAAAGACAGCATCAGCAAATTCAACAGCATTGAAATCATCCCAAACATCTTCTCAGACCACAGTGGAATTAAACTAATACTTAATAATCAACAAAAGTTTAGTAATAGCCCCAAAATGTGGAAGCTCAACAGTACACTTCTTAACAACTACTGGGTCAAAGAGAAAATAAAGGAAGAAATCAAAATGTTGTGAGAGTTCAATGAAAATGAAGACACAAGCTATCAAAATATTTGGGACACAGCTAAGGTAATACTGAGAGGGAAGTTCATAGCCATACAAGCACACATTAGGAAATAAGAAAAATCACAGACAAACAGCCTGATTGCATATCTTAAAGATCTAGAAGAAGAAGAACAAAGGAACCTTAAAGCAACCAGAAGGACAGAAATCACTAAAGTTAGGGCAGAAATAAATAGCATTGAAAATAAGAAATCCATACAAAAGATCAACGAAAGTAAATGTTGGTTGCTAGGCTAGCTTTGTGGGCGAGAGACAGAGACGACCAGAAACTCATGGCTGAGCTGAGAACACAGTTTAATCTTTATTCACGAGTGGGAAAGCAGTCCAACAACCTAATCATAACACATTCCTCTCCTGCCTTTTTCTCCTCCAGCCAAAGAATCAGGAACCAAGGAAGTACGTAGGATAGGGGGCGGGGAGAAGCAACAAGCGCAAAAAGGCAAGGACTAAACCAAAATCTCCCAGAGGCAGGGGGAGTGAGACCAAACCAGTGTAACAGAATGACCATGTAAATAGACCACAGTGTCAAGCAATGTAACAGAAGGGATCCCAGAAGCAGAACTAGAAGCATACCAGCAATTCCCCCTTTTCTTTTTAACTAATTGACCATAGTATCAGGAGTGTGGGGTGAACAGAAACCTATATCGTACAGGCATTTTCAAAAAAGAAACTGGCATAAACATGGAGGAACAAGTAAGCAAGCAACAAGAACCAGTGTGATGCAAAGGGAAGGCCTGAGGCTGCCGTTTCTTGCCTCTGTGGGCTTCTCTTGCCCCTGGGGCGTTTCTTGCCTCGATGGGCATTTCCTTCCTCTATGGGCATTACCTAGCAAGGAGGGGGGTTTGGCCTATAGAGTCCCAAGGCAGCTGACTGCAGTCAGTCTTTGAGAAACCCAGCAGGGAAGCTGCTATAAAGTTGTGTACCAGTAAGTCCGATAGAAGTGCTAGTTCAAAGCAGATGTCCACAGAAGAATTGCCAGGGGGTAAATTGTTGCATGAGGAAGGTCAGCTGCTGGAATTTCGATTTTCTGTAGAGAACTTGACAGCTGCAATCCACTTAGTTGTGAAAAAAAAACCTTGTAACAAGTTAGAAGTTTACTATAATTGATAACTTGATGATTATAATTGGTTTAAGTATCTTTATAAATTTGGAAGGTCTTTCTCATTTCATTTTAAGGCTCCTTAACCAATTTAAGCGCAGTAAAATGTGGTAAGGCAAAGAACCACTGCTAGAGCCTCAGGCATGAGAATCATTAGCATAATCATTGTGCAATCTATCGTACGCCTGGGCTGGTTCTACCTCTAAATGAGAAGGTATTTGAGATCTTTACATATCAATGACGTCTTTTTTTAACCTTTTGTTACACCTGTATAAGATGGAGACACACCCTAGGTGTGCACAGGTTTTTTAGACCAAATTAATTAAAATATATTGATTTTTAACTAATTTTTACCTCAGACTTTAAATGTAAGTTAATTTTACCTTTATGAGAATTATGTTGAAAACCTTTTTCATTTAACTTTGCCTGGTAAGAATGTAGCTTTAAAGTTACATTTCTAACCTTAAAGTTAATATTTACCAAACTTCAAACACACACATAAACATGGTCTTCAATACACAAGGAGAAAACTTTTGTTATGAAGACATGTCATTTTAAACATGAGTTTAGATCTATACTGTCTTAGCCGTTCAGGGGGTGCGCCATCTGGAGGTGGCCTCCTGCGTAGCTCCACTTCCAGGAATTATAGGTTGCCATCACTGCATGAATCTCTGTGTATTCTAGCTCCTCTGCCTTCAGAGTCGAGCTGGGTATCTCGGCTGGGGGCCCAGTGCCAACAGGGAGCCCACGGTCTCTGGGTGGTCCGGGATCTGCCCAGACTTCATAGCAGGAGGGCAGGCAGGCTGGCCGTGCAGAAGGTGCGGGCCGAGCTGCCCCGGGGCGGGGGCCAGGATGGGCTGCAGCTCTTCCTGCCTTGCCCGCTGCCCTGCTCCCGGCGGCCAAGCAATGCGGAGGGAGCCAGTGCTCAACATCCCGTGCCCCGCGGCAGCGACCAGGCTCTGGCAGGCCGCTGGTGGGCAGAAACAAGTGTGGCCCATAGCAAAATGTTCCAGAGACAGAGAAACAGTCTCATGAAGAAAGGGCAGAGGCCTTTGGAAACCTCTTCATAAGCAGAAAAGTAGCCCATAGTGGAAGGTAGCCAAACGTCTTCACTTATCTGGGGGATGGGCAGGTTAGGTCCCACGTTATTGTGCCATATGTCGCTCAAAATTTAGAGTGCCAGTGTGCCAGGCTAGCTTTGCGGGTGAGAGACAGAGATGACCAGAAACACATGGCTGAGCTGAGAACGCAGTTTAATCTTTATTCACGAGTAGGCAAGCAGTCCAACAACCCAATCATAACACAAACCTGTCCTACCTTTTTCTCCTCCGAAGAATCAGGAACCAAGGAAGTATGTAGGATAGGGGGTGGGGAGAAGCAACAAGCACAAAAAGGCAAGGACTAAACCAAAATCTCCTGGAGGCAGGGGGAGTGAGACCAAACCAGTGTAACAGAATGACCATGTAAATAGACCACAATGTCAAGCAGTGTAACAGAAGGGATCTCAGATGCAAAACTAGAAGCATATCAACAGTTGGTTCTTCAAAGAGTGAACAAAATTGACAAACCTTTAGCCAGACTCACAAAACAAAAAAGGAAGAAGATCCAAATAAATCGGGTCATAAATGAAAGAGGAGATAGCACAACAGACACCACAGACATTCAACATATCATGTGAGGCTTCTATGAAGAACTATATGCCACCAAGCTAGAGAACCAGCAAGAAATGGCCAATTTTCTAGATACCTACAAACTTCCAAAACTAAGTAAAGAGGAAGTAGATAACATGAACAGACCCATCACAGCTAATGAAGTTGAAACAATTATCAAAAATCTTCTCAAAAATAAAAGTCCTGGACCAGATGGTTTTACAAATGAATTCTACAGAAACTTCAAAGAAGAAATAATACTTCTACTTTTAAAAGTCTTCCAGAAGATTAAAGACACTGGAATACTCCCTGCCAGCTTCTATGAAGCTAACATCACTCTGATACCAATAGCAGACATGAACACAACCAAAAAAAAAAAAAACTACAAATCAATATCTCTGATGAACATAGATGCTAAAATATTGAACAAAATTCTAGCCAACCAGATACAGCAGTATATTAAAATGATTGTTCATCATGACCAATTAGGGTTTATTCGAGGCATGCAAGGTTAGTTTAATATATGTAAATAAATCAATGTGATCCACCACATCAACAAAAGCAAGATCAAAAACCACATGGTCATATCAATAGATGCAGAGAAAGCCTTTGTCAAAATATAACATCCCTTTATGAACAAAACACTACAAAAAATGGGAACAGATAGAAAATTCCTGAAGATAGTGGAGTCTATATATAGCAAACCTACAGCCAACGTCATACTCAATGGTGAAAAACTGTAAGCATTTCCCCTCAGATCAGGTACTAGACAGGGCTGCTCACTATCAACGTTACTATTCAACATTGAGTTGGAAGTTCTTCCCATAGTAATCAGACAGGAGCAAGGAATTAAAGGCATACAGGCTGAAAGAGAAGTCAAACTCTCCCTATTTGCAGATGACATGATAGTATACATAGAAAAACCTAAAGAATCCAGCAAGAAGCTTTTGGAAATCATCAGGCAATACAGTAAAGTGTCAGGCTACAAAATTAACATTCAAAAGTCAGTGGCATTCCTCTATGCAAACACTAAGTTAGAAGAAGCTGAAATCCAGAAATCAGTTTCTTTTACTATAGCAACAAAAACAATAAAATATCTAGGAATAAACCTAACCAAAGAAGAGAAAGTATTATATACTGAAAATTATGAGGCACTCCTCAAGGAAATTGAAAATGAAACAAAGAAGTGGAAAGATAGTCCATGTTCATGGGTTGGAAGAATTAACATCATCCAAATGAATATACTACCCAGAGCCATCTACAGATTTAATGCTATCCCCATCACGATCCCAACCACATCATTTAGGAGAATAGAACAAATGCTAAAGATGTTTATCTGAAACCAGAAAAGACCTAGAATTGCCAAAACAATCTTGAGAAGAAAGAACAGAACTGAAAGCATCACACTCCCAAATCTCAAATTTTATTATAGGGCCATTGTCATCAAAACTGCTTTGGTGGGAGTCCAGCGGTAGCACAGCGGGTTAAGCACACGTGGCACAAAGTGCAAGAACCAGCGTAAGAATCCTGGTTCCAGCCCCTGGCTCTCCACCAGCAGGGGAGTTGCTTCACAAACGGTGAAGCAGGTCTGTAGGTGTCTTTCTCTCCCCCTCTCTGTCTTGCCCTCCTCTCTCCATTTCTCTCTGTCCTACCCAACAATGATGACATCAATAATAACAACAATAGTAACTACAACAAGGACAACAAATGGGAAAATAAATAAATAAATATAAAAAAAAACCTTCTTGGTACTGGAATATGAATAGACACACTGAACAGTGGAAAATAATTGAGAGCCTAGAAGTAAGTCCCCACACCTATGGACATCTAATCTTTGACAAAGTTGCCCAGACTATTAAATGGGGAAAGCAGAGTCTCTTCAACAAATGGTGTTGGAAAAAATGGGTTGGACCATGCAACTGAATGAAACTGAACCACTATATTTCACCAAATTGAAAAGTAATTTCCAAGTGGATCAAGGACTTGGATGTTAGACCAGAAACTATTAGATACTTAGAGGAAAATATTGGCAGAACTCTTTTCCACATATTTGAAAGACATCTTCAATGAAACAAATCCAATTACAAAGAGGACTAAGGCATGTATAAACCTATGGGACTACATCAAATTAAAAAGCTTCTGCACAGCAAAAGAAACCACTACCCAAACCAAGAGACTCTTCACAGAATGGGAGAAGATCTTTACATGCCATATATCAGACAAGAGGCTAATAACCAAAAAATACAAAGAGGTTGCCAAATTCATCCACAAGAAAACAGATAACCCCATCCAAAATGGGGGGGGGGACATGGACAAAATATTCACCACAGTATAGATCCAGAAGGCTGAGAAACACATGAAGAAATGCTCCAAGTCTTTGATTGTCAGAGAAATGTAAATAAAGACAACAGTGCGATATCACTTCACTCCTGTGAGAATGTCATACATCAGAAAAGGTAGGTAGCAGCAGCAAATGCTAGAGAGGTTGTGGGGCTCAAAGGAACTCTCCTGCACTGCTGATGGGAATGTAAATTGGTCCAACCTCTGTGGAGAACAGTCTGTAGAACTCTCAGAAGGCTAGAAATGGACCTACCCTATGATCCTGCAATTTCTCTCCTGGGGATATATCCTAAGGAACCCAATACACCCATCCAAGAAGATCTGTGTACACATATGTTCTCAGCGGCACAATTTGTAATAGCCAAAACCTGGAAGGAGCCCAGGTGTCCAACTACAGATGAGTGTCTGAGCAAGCTGTGGTGTATATATATATATACAATGGAATACTACTCAGCTATAAAAATTGGTGACTTCACAGTATTCAGCCGATCTTGGATGGACCTTGAAAATTTCATGTTAAGTGAAATAAGTAAGAAAGAGAAGGATGAATATGGGATAACCTCGCTCTCAGACACAAGTTGAAAAACAGGATCAGAAGATCAAACACAAGTAGAACCTGATCTGGAATTGGCGTATTGCACCAAAGTAAAGGATTCTGGGGTAGGTGGGTTGGGGGGGAGAATACAGGTCCCAGAAGGATGACAGAGGACCTCTTGGGAGGGGGTTGTATTGTTATATGGAAAACTGGGAAATGTTATGCATGTACAAACTATTGTATTTACTGTCAAATGTACAACATTGATTCCCCAATAAAGAAATTAAAAAAGAATATTGGTTCCATAATTTGTTCAGTTTCATCCAGCTCAGGTAATGGCAGAGTAGAATTAAAACCCAACTCCCAGGCTGCTATATTTTCCACTCCTGTGCAACAGACACATTTTCCACTCACAGAATTGATATGAGGATTTGGGACAATATTTGTGAGAAATAGATTTAGCCTTTGGAAAGAAAGATGTTCTATATCTTTATGAGAGCTTTATGAAAACTGATCTAATTTTAACCTTTTCCATACAGTTGTTAGTTTTGTTCAGTTTTATGTTATTTGCCTCAGGCTTCTTTTTTGGCCAAGGACTAGATAATATATAATGCTTGATTTAAAAAACATTATCAAGGATCAGGATTATGTTAGAAATCTGAATGACTTCAGCTGGTTTTTAAGTCAGGAGCACTTGCACAGGGCTTTACAGAGGGACAGTTGTTTATGTGCATGAAGTTTCCCATTTCTATTTTGCATATTGGGGTAAGGACAGTTGGCTCAAAGAAAGGATAAATTATAATTTTGTCCAACTTGGTAATACTTTCAAAGCTTGATGCATTATGTGGCTAGCAAACAATGAATTTCTTTTCCTGCCAAACCACCATGTCCTGCCTACTTTCAGTATAGTCAGAGAACCATTATACTAATCCACCGTACTGTCATATCTCTCTCAAACACATGTAAGTGATAACTTTGAAAATTTATTTTGATGCAAGGTGTATAAATGTTCTCTATGTCAGCGAGGAAATTCTGACTTAGTCAACTTGGTTGCTTTAATTGTTCGTGTGGTTCTTTTAGTCACAGGGGGATTTGATATATAAACAAGAAGAATACTGCATGAGTTTTTTAAAAAAAAATATTCAGTGTGATTTGTGCAGATTCATAGATGCATGGACGATATGAGTACCAAAAGGTCAAAGTAACTGTTAAATATATTTTTAATTAGGTGCGGTTGTATGCACGACCCGATGCTATCAGAAGAGGATCTGGTGACTACGCTCTCCACATAACAAAGAGATTAATAGAATTTTATGAAGACTACTTTAAAGTGCCCTATTCCTTGCCAAAACTAGGTAAGAGGGCTTTGCTTTGGTTGTTTTGATTAGGGTGGAAGAAGTGAAGCAGTTCCTTGAGGGTGGGAATTTCTTCTTTCATGCAATTATTTGAGACATCCAGAAGCCTGAAAATCCCAACGTTTATCTTTTTGGAGAAGATGAACTTGAAAAATATTTTCTTCTGAAGAGGTAAAGTAAAATTTAGTGTTCCTGAAGCCTTGCCAAAAAGGGCTCATAGGAATTAAGAGAGACATTATAATGTACATTTAGAATTCTAAATGACAACCCACATAGCTCAAATTTGTGGAATGTGTACTGTTGCCAGCATCCCATCAGTCCTCATGACTCGTATGTGAACTGTTGGAACATTTCTCCCATAAGGATGTTAAGCTATGGAGAGACTGCCATTTATTAAGATAGCCAGTAAGACAAGGAGTGGGACTTTTAATTGAGATTTTGATGACTCTCAGAACTGCTTAGTATTTCACATTGAGATGGTGCTCCTTGGCTAAATACTCATATCTTAATTCGCAGATGCCAATCCTCAGGTTATTAGTGATCCATTAGACGATTTTCATTCAGTTAAATTTGAATACATAATTACAATAACTGGAAGGAAAATGAGAAAGAGCCAGGTGGTGACTCATAAACACACTTTGCCATGCACAAGTACCTAGGTTCAAGTCCCCAGCTTCTGTCTGCAATAGGAAACTTCATAAGTGGTATAGTAGGTCTCAATCCTATCCTCTCTCACTCTCTTCTCCCTAACCCCCCCCCCAAAAAAAAATAGGAGAAATGGTGGTCCCTGAGAATGGTGAAGCTGTGCAGGCATCGAGCCTCAGCAGTAACCTTGGTGTTAAAAAAAATGAATAAAAGGAAACTGTAATAATGGAGATGTGGTTGCCGTGAGCATTCTTTTATTTCTTCCTTTTTTAAAGAGACTATGTTTAGTGATTTTTTTTTTTTTGAATGGGTAAATGAATGGATTTTGTTATTGTAATTTGAATGAAGCTGCCTCTTTTACAGGGCAGTTAGCTAACTGTTGGGGGTGAACTCAAGATCTCATGTACAAAAGTCTGGTGCCCTAACCACTCACTGCACCACTTCCCAGGCCCCACTAAAGTATCTTTATTCTGTTTCTTTTTTATATTCTTTTATTTTATTTATAAAAAGGAAACCCTGACAAAACTATAGGATGAGAGGGGTACAATTACACATAATTCCCACCACCAGAACTCCTTATCCCATCCTCTCCCCTGATAGCTTTCCTATTCTTTAACCTTCTGGGAGTATGTACTCAAGATCATTGTGGGATGCAGAAGGTGGAAGGTGTGGCTTATGTAATTGCTTCCCCACTGAACATGGGCTTGATAGGTTGATCCATGCTCCTTCCCTGCCTCCCTCTTTCTCTAGTGGGGTGGAGTTCTGGGGAATCAGAGCTTCAAAACACATTGGTGGTATTGTCTGTCCAGGGAAGTCTGGTTGGCATCATGCTAGCATCTGGAACCTGGTGGCTGAAAAGAGAGTTAACATATAAAGTCAAACAAATTGTTGACTAATAATGAACCTAAAGGCTGGAATAGTGCAAATGAAGATGGGGGGGGGGGTCTCCCATTTTGTAGATAGATAGTAGGCATGTTTTAGATATATTCCTAAGGACCTGTGGCTATACTGGTTTTTTTCTCTCTTATTTCCCCCCCTGAGCCTGAAGTCTGTTATGCAGGTGGATACAAGTTATTGTCTAGGAAGATGATGTCATGGCTGGAAAAAGGACCAGAAAGCTGCACCAGGGAAGAGAGTAGCTCCCAAATATGGGAAAGGGGTATAAATATTGTTGACTGTAAACCCCATCGATTTGATGTGATCTGGGGCCCATATTCAGCTTAGGAGCCTATGTGACATCTGCATCCCTGTAGATCTGAGCTCGTATTCTGTAGTCATGTATAGGAGCTTTCCAAGCTGCACCAATATTAGGACCCATCATCCTCAGGTGGAACATAGAGTGTGTTGTCCAGCCTTCCTTCAGAGGAAGAACATTCTCTACTGTTGTTGATACAAGTTGAGGGCAAGGTCCTATGGAGGCCCACAAATGGGTCTATTTTGTTGTTCCTGATAGAGATGACCGGTTACAATGGAGGGAGGGATTTATTCGAGGTCTAGGCCCATCACGTCACTTTGGTAATCCTGGACTCCCGGAATAGGGTCCCAGCTGATGGGGTGACCTGATAGTGATTAAAGAGTCATCATTAAAGTATGCCAGTCTCTTGCCCTTATTCATCTTTTGCAGTCCTTGCTTTGATAAGGTTAACTTTGGAGTAAGTGACAGAAGTGTAATAGGAAGTAGGTGAGGAAGGTATCGTCTAAGTAGACACTATTTCATTATGATCTTCATACTGACTCACTGCACACTACTGTGTACTTTTGCTTTCAGGTATATATTTTGCCCTAATTTATGGATACATGTGAACATATGTTCTATCTCATGGGATCTGGTCTATGTCTAGGCTTTGGGATTTTGTTAGGAAGTGAACCACCTGGAATGGAATTAAAGAATTCTATGAAAAGAAAGGTCTCACCTGAGTAATGAGGCTGAAGGGTTGACATTTCATGAGTGACATCTCTGGACACATGCTGAAGTGGCACTCCTTGCATTGATTAGGTTCGGATCAGCAAATGTAATATTATTTGATATGAGTTGAGAGAAGCATGTAGGAAAGTTAGCCCCACCCTAGAGGTTCCAGAAGTGGGGGAAATATAGGCTCTATTATAGAGGAAGTGGGAGGTTCTTGCTGTTTTAGGGTTTAAGAAGACAATAGATAGTTATTGCTATAATCACATTATTTGGCAATTGGGTTAACTTTGAAAAGTCCTTTTGTTTGGGTTTTCTGTATCGTATACAACATCACCATATTTTATGTCCTTTGACATTATTTGTATATAGCTGTGCCACCAGTTACTTCTGTTCTCCCTGTTCTAAGCTTTTAATAGAGTCAACATATCAAAGACTCAGCCTATCGTCTGTGCATTAAAAAGTTTGAGGCATTCAATCAATTTTTCCCTCTCATATTAATTAAATAGTGATTTATATGACTACAAACTGATAGGAGTGTACATAAACACCATTCCCACCACCAAATGTCTGTGTCCCATCCTATCCTGCCCCCCCACTCCCTGACCCGTGAGGCTGAACATCCACCATCACCCTCAACCCAGGGTTTTCACCTTGTTGCCCTATTCCAGATTTAGTCAAATCCTGCTATGAGTTTCCCTTTCTGTTCTTATTTCTCAACTTGTGTTTATGAGTGGGAACATCCCATACTCATCTTTATTTTTCTCACTTAACTTACTTAACATAATTCCTTCTAGCTCCATCCAAGATGGGTCAGATAAGGTGGGTTCATTGTTTTTAATAACTGCATAGTATTCCTTTTTTTTTAAATTTTTTATTTTATTTAAGAAAGGATTAATTAACAAAACCATAGGGTAGGAGGGGTTCAACTCCACACAATTCCCACCACCCAATCTCCATAACCCACCCACTCCCCTGATAGCTTTTCCATTCTCTATCTCTCTGGGAGCATGGACCCAGGGTCGTTGAGGGTTGCAGAAGGTAGAAGGTCTGGCTTCTGTAATTGCTTCCCCGCTGAACATGGGCGTTGACTGGTCGGTCCATACTCCCAGTCTGCCTCTCTCTTTCCCTAGTAGGGTGTGTCTATGGGGAAGCTGAGCTCCAGGACACATTGGTGGGGTTTTCAATCCAGGGAAGCCTGGCCAGCATCCTGGTGGCATCTGGAACCTGGTGACTGAAAAGAGAGTTAACATACGAAGCCAAACAAATTGTTGAGCAATCATGGATCCAAAGCTTGGAATAGTGGAGAGGAAGTGTTAGGGAGGTACTCACTGCAAACTTAGTGTACTTCTGCTTTCAGGTATATATTTTGCAGTAGTTTATGGATATGTGTGAACATAAGCTCTCTCTCACAGAAACTGGTGTATATCTAGGTTATGGGACTTTGTTAGAAAGTGAATCACTTGAGATGAAATTAGAGTGTACTATAAAAGGAAAGGTCTCACCCGAGTGATGAAGCTGAAGGGTTGTCATTCCACACGTGAAGTCTCTGGACACAGTCTGAGGTGAAGCATGTTGAGGTGGCAATTGTTACGTTGGTTAGGTTGTGATCGGCGGATGCAATATTATTTGGTATGGATTGAGAGAGGCATACGGGAAAGTGGGCCCTATCCAAGGGTTCCAGGACTGGGGGAAGTAGGGGCTCTATAGTGGATATGTGAGGTTCCTGCTGTCTTAGGGTTCAAAAAGACAATCGATAGTTAATGTTATCATCACATTATTTGGTAATTGGGTTAACTTTGAAAAGTCCTTTTGTTATGGTTTGCTGTACAGTATCCAGTATCTTGTATATAGCTGTGCTATTGGATGCTTCTAATCTACTTGGTCTAGGCATTTGAGAGAGTCTGCATATCAAATACACAGCCTATATACTAAAAAGATTCAGTTTGTGTTTTGAAAAACTTTGAGACATACAACTGATTTTCCCCCTCTCATATTAATTAACTACTGATTTATATGTCTACATTTTGCTAGGAGTATACATAAACACCATTCCCACCACCAAAAGACTATGACCCATACCTCCCACCCACTCCCACCCCCCTACTGTCCCAGGAAGCTGCATGTCTACCCCTCACCACAGGGTTTTTACTTTGGTGCCCTACTTACAATTTGATCAGGTCCTGCTTTTAGTTTCCCTTTCAGATCTTCTTAGTCAGCTTCTGTTGATGAGTGGGATCATCCCATACTCATCTTTATCTTTCTGACTTAGTTCACTTAACATAATTCCTTCTATCTCTGTCCAAGATGGGTCAGAGAAGGTGGGTTCATTGTTCTTGATAGCTGCATAGTATTCCATTGCGTATATATACCACAGCTTTCTCAGCCACTCATCTGTTGTTGGGCACCTGGGTTGCTTCCAGGTTTTAGCTATTATGAATTGTGCTGCGATGAACATTGGAGTACACACCTCTTTTTGGTTGAGTGTTATGGAGTCCTTGGGGTATATCCCCAGGAGAGGAATTACTGGATCATATGGAAGGTCCATGTCTAGCCTTCTGAGAGTTTTCCAGACTGCTCTCCACAGAGGCTATACCAATTTACATTCCCACCAGCAATGTAAAAGGGTTCCTCTTTCCCCACAGCCTCTCCAGCATTTGTTGCTGCTGTCCTTTTTCATGTATGCCATTCTTACAGGAGTGAGGTGGTATTTTAGTGTTGTCTTAATTTGCATTTCTCTCACAATCAGTGACCTAGAGCAATTTTTCATATGTTTGTTAGCCTTTTGGATCTCCTCTGTAGTGAATGTTCTGTTCATATCCTCTGCCCATTTTTGGATGGGGTCATTTGCTTTTATGGTGCTAAGTTTCCTGAGCTCTTTATATATTTTGGTGATTAGTTTCTTGTCTGATGTCTGGCATGTGAAGATCTTCTCCCATTCTGTGAGGGGTCTCTCTGTTTGTTTAATAGTTTCTTTGGATGTGCAGAAGCTTTTCAATTTGATGTAGTCCCATTGGTTTGTTTTTGCTTTAGTCTTCCTTGCAATTGGGTTTGATTCATCAAAGGTGTCCTTGAGGTGTAGGTGTGAAAGTGTTTTACCAATGTTTTCCTCTAAGTATTTGATTGTTTCTGGTCTGACATCTAGGTCTTTGATCCATTTGGAGTTGATTTTTGTTTCTGGTGAAATAAAGTAGTTCAATTTCATTCTTCTGCATGTTACAACCCAGTTTTCCCAGCACAATTTATTGAAGAGCCTTATTTTTCTATTTAATCCTTTTGGCCACCTTATCAAATATTAGATTTCCATATGTGTGGGGATTTATTTCTGGGCTTTCAACTCTGTTCCACTGGTCTGTGTGCCTATTTTTGTTCCAGTACCATGCTGTTTTGATGATGATAACTTTATAATATAGTTTAAGTTCTGGGAGTGTGATGCCACCATTTCTGTTTCTTTTCCTCAAGATGGTTTTGGCAATTCAAGGTGTTTTCAGGTTCCAGATAAATGATTGTAGTGTTTGTTCTATTCTCTTAAAGGAGCTTGGTGGAACTTTGATGGGTTTTGCATTAAATTTTTATATGGCTCTGGGGATAATATTCATTTTGATGATATTTATTCTTCCAATCCATGTGCATGGGATATCTTTCCCTTTCTTGGTATCAGTTTCTATTTCCTTGAGTAGCAACTCATAGTTTTCAGCATACAAGTCTTTCACTTCTTTGGTCAACTTTATTCCTAGGTATTTGATTGATTTTGCTGAGACAGTAAATGGGAGTGATTTCTGGATGTCTTCTTCTTCAGATTTAGTGTTTGCATAAAGAAATGCCACTGATTTTTGTACATTGATTTTGTAGCCTGATACCTTGCTATATTGCCTAATAACTTCCAGTAATTTTTTGCTGGATTCTTTAGGTTTTTCTATGTATACTATCATATCATCTGCAAATAGTGAGAGCTTGACTTCTTCCCTTCCAATCTGTATTCCTTTGATTTCTTTCTCTTGCCTGATTGCTATGGCAAGAACTTCCAATACTATGTTGAAGAGTAACGGTGACAGTGGACAGCCCTGTCTAGTCCCCGATTTGAGGGGGAATTCTTTCGGCTTTTGTCCATTGAGTATGATGTTGGCTGTAGGTTTGCTATATATAGACTCCACTATCTTGAGGAATTTCCCATCCATTCCTATTTTTTGTAGAGTCTTGTGCATGAATGGGTGTTGGATCTTGTGAAAGGCTTTCTCTGCTTCTATTGAGATAATCATGTGGTTTTTGGCTTTGCTTTTATTGATGTGGTGAATGACATTGATTGACTTACGGATGTTGAACCAGCCTTGCATTCCTGGGATGCATCCCACTTGGTCGTGATGAACAATCTTTTTGATATGTTGCTGTATCCAGTTGACCAAGATCTTGTTGAATATTTTGGCATCTATGTTCATCAGAGATATTGGTCTGTAGTTTTCCTTTTTGTTCTGTCCCTATCAGCTTTTGGTATCAGGGTGATGTTGGCTTCATAGAAGGTGGAAGGGAGTATTCCTGTTTCTTCAATCTTAAGGAATAGCTTAAGAAGTATCGGTATTAACTGTTTCCTGAAAGTTTTGTAGAATTCACTTGTGAAGCATTATGGTCCAGGACTTTTGTTGTTGGGGAGATTCTTAATAACGGTTTCAATTTCTTTGTCTGTGATTGGTGCATTTAGATTTTGTAGTTCTTCTTGGTTCTGTTTTGGAAGGGCATATGCTTCTAGGAATTGTTCCATTTCTTCCAGATTCTCTAGCTTGGTGGCATATAGTTCTTTATAGAAATTTTGCAGGATTTTCTGGATTTCTGTGGTGTCATTTATGATATCTCCTCCATCGTATACAATTCTATTAATTTGAGTCTTCTCTCTTTTTTGTTTGGTGAGTCTGGCTAGGGGTTTGTCAATTTTGTTTAATCTTAATAAGAACCAACATTTGGCTTCATTGATCTTTTGTATGGTTCTTTTATTTTCGATGTTGTTTATTTCTGCTCTAACTTTAGTGATTTCTGTCCTTCTGGTTGCTTTAAGGTTCCTTTGTTCCTCTTCCTCTAAGTCCTTGAGGTGTGCAGTAACGTCGTTCATTTAGCTTCTTCTTGGTGTTTAATATGTGATTGTATGGCTATAAGTTTCCCTCTCAGTACTGCTTTAGCTGTGTCCCAAATATTTTGATAGGTTGTATCTTCATTTTCATTTGTTTCCAGGAACATTTGAATTTCCTGCTTGAGTGAGTCTCTGACCGAGTGTTTGTTAAGGAGTATGTTGTTTAGTTTCCAAATTCTGTGACTTTTAATAATTTTCTGTTTGTTGTTAATTGTTAGTTTTACTCCACTGTGGTCTGAGAAGATACTTGGGATGATTTCAATGCTCTTGAATTTATTGATGCTGTCTTTGTGGCCTAACATGTGGTCTATCCTTGAGTATGTGTTATGTGGATTTGAAAATAAGGTGTATTCCAGTTTTTTTGGTGGAGGAGTCTGAAAATGTCCAAGAGGTCTAGTCTGTCAATCTCTTCATTCAATTCTCTTGTATCTTTGTTGGTTCTCTGTTTTGTTGATCTGTCTAAGTGTGAGAGCGGGGTATTGAAGTCTCCCACTATTATTGTATTACTATTGATGTATTTTGAAGTTCTTTCAGTAGGTGCTTGATATATTTAGATGGTCCGTCATTGGGTGCATAGATGTTAATAATTGTTAAGTCCCTCGTTGGGTGCATAGATGTTAATAATTTTTAAGTCTTCTTGGCTGAATCATCCTCTAATCATTATGTAATGTCCTTGCCTATGTTTTATTACTTTATTTAATTTAAAATCTATCATGTCTGAGATGGGAATGGCTGTTCCTGCCCTTTTTTGTAGTTCGTTAGCTTGTATGATAGTTTTCCATCCTTTCACTTTAAGTCTGTGTTTATCTTGTTGTGAAAGATGGGATTTTTGCAAGCAGCTTATGGTTGGGTTATGTTTTCTGATCCATCCCCCCACTCTGTGCCTTTTGATGGGTGAGTTTAAGCCATTGACGTTTATTGATATTATGGATTTAATGTATTGTAGTGCCATGGTTCAAAAAAAAATTTTTTTTGCTCTGATATATTGCCAGTATTACAGTGATGTTCTTGTTTATAAGAGGTCTTTTAGAACCTCTTTCAGGTCCGGTTTGGTGTTGGTTGCTTCCTTTAACTGTTGTTTGTCTAAGAAGGTTTTGATCCCTCCATCTAGTTTGAATGAAAGTCTAGCAGGATATATTATCCTTGGTTGAAACCCTTTTTCATTCAGGGCTTGATAGATATCTTGCCATTCCCTTCTGGCTTTTAGAGTTTGAGTAGAGAAGTCTGCAGATAATCTTATGGGTTTTCCTTTGTATGTAACTTTTTGTTTCTCTCTTGCAGACTTTAGGATCCTTTCTTTATCCTTACTTCTTCTCATTGTGACTATGATATGTCTTGGTGTCTTCAGGTCTGGGTTGATTCTGTTTGGTACTCTCTGGGCCTCTTGGATCTTGATGTCCTTTCTGTTGTTCAGGTCTGGGAAGTTTTCTTCTATTATTTCCTCTAGAATGTTTGCTTCCCCTTCCTCTCTTTCTTCCTCTGGCCCGCCAATTATACGAATGTTAATTCTTTTGATATCATCATATGTCTCTGCTGTTGTTTTCAGTGTCTCTCAATCTCTTTTTAAGCTCTTTCACCTCTTTCTTCATTTTCTCTAGCTCATCCTCTGTCTGACTAATTCTGTTTTCTGCTTCTGGTAGTCTGCTTTCCCTTGCCTCAGCTTCTTTCTTTATTACAGCTATTTCAGCTTTCAGTTCTCTAATTGCCTCAAGATAATCAGTATTTTCCTTGGGGGTTTCAACTGTTTTTTCCCTAATACTGCCATTCCTTTCCTCCAATGTTGTTTTCATTTCTGTGATTAATAAGTTTATTATTGCTTGCATACTTTCCTTATTGTGGTTACTTCTGGCTGATTTGTAGTTTCTTCTGGGCTCTTGTCCTCATTCATTGGAGTAGCAGTTTTATTTGTTTTTGATCTACCCATTTTTTTGATTTATGTGTTTCTTTTTTTTATGCTCTGTTGTTCCTCATCTGTTGTGTCTTGAGTACAACCAACACTGTACTAAATACCTTTATGACAATTGCACTCACCAACCTCAGGAATTACAGTAGCAACTGAAGCAAGTATTGAAGTAGTTTAATCATTACCAGTTAGCCAAATAATTTCTCCAGTCCGTGAAAAAATAGTAACCAAATCCCAGTGAAGAAAGAGAAAAGAAAGGATAGTAAGAATACAGAGTTATGCAAATATACTATCCACTGTGTATTCTAGGGGTAACAAGAGGGGAAAGGGAACTAGAGCAGAGATAAACACATAGAGAGTCCACTCTGAGTCAGATTTCTTCCCCAAAATAATTCACAAATTCAGAAAGGCAAAAAGAAGGAAGAAGTGTATGATAAGATCAAAAAAAAAGAGAGAGAGAGACAAGAGAGAGAAAAGGGAAAAGATAAGAAAAAGAGCTGTAATTAAAGAGCAGTGAAAGGAAATTCCCAAATGTGTATCAGTGAATTCAAAAAAGCACACTGTTTGTTGGTGTGGGGGTTGGGGGCTGTGACTTTGGAAGTTGTAGGATTAAGGAAGAAGGGATGACAAGAATGAGAAAAAGAGAAAAAAAAGAGAGAGAGAGAAAAGATAAGTAAAAGAACAGTCATAAAAGGGCAGTGAAATGAAAGGGTTTTTTTTGTATTTATTTTTAATTATTTAATTAGCTATGCGGGGTGAGGTGGGGAGGGGGTTGGCTACTTAGAAAGAAAAAAGGCCAGAGTTTTCAGAAGGGTATAGACTTAGAATTAATGATACTCCCTGGTGGTACAGGAATTTGGTAAAGAAATGGAGCTCCTAGCAGGGGATCCTGCTAGGAGCTGGTCCCCAGGGATCGTTAAGGGGGGGGGCGGGAAGGAGGTATGCTTGAAAATTAAATGGAAGAAAAAAATTTTTTTTTCCCCTTTTTTCCCTACTCTAATTCTTAACCCAAATTAAGTTATAGTCCACTCCTTGGTGTCACCGCTAGGACCCCTTATTGGCTAGCCTGCTAAAGGCAGAAATTCCTACCGTTTCCAGGAGATGTGGTTGGAGTTCAGCCACTAGCAGCTTCTCAGTCCGCCATCTTCTGGGAAACCCCCGCCCCCATGTAGCTTTTTTAAAGGATTTCTCAAAGATGAAAACTAGCTCCAAGTCCTTTTGACCCAACGAGAGCTGTACTCAAGGTTGTCCTCAGATCCGCCCTCAGGGTCGCGGTGGTCTTCAACCGGCAGGGGAGCCGCCTTCCTGGGCTGAGGATAGTGCCCGGTGCACCCGCCTTGCCCGCCACCGCCTGGGAAGTCTGGAGCAGCCCGCCCGCTAGTCCGCACCGCCTCTACTCTAATTCTTAACCCAAATTAAGTTATAGTCACCTTCTTGGTGTCACCGCTAGGACCCCTTATTGACTGGCCTACTAAAGGCAGAAAATCCTACCACCTCCAGAAGATGTGATCAGAGCTCAAGCCACTAGCAGCTTCTCAGTCTACCATCTTCCAGACAGCTCTCTGCATAGTATTCCATTGTGTATCTATACCACAGCTTTCTCAGCCACTCATCTGTTGTTCGGCACCTGGGTTGCTTCTACGAATTGTGCTCCTATGCATGTAGTGTACACATATCTTTTTAGTTTTGTATTATGGAGTCCTTTGGAGACCTAGGAGAGGGGTTACTGGATCATATGGTAGGTCCATGTCTAGACTTGTGAGAGTTCTCCAGACTGCTATCCAGAGACACTGGTCCAATTTACATTCCCACGAGCAGTGCTGAAGGAAGGGTTCCTTTGTCCTCACAGCCTCTCCAGCATTTGTTGCTGCTGTCCTTTTTGATGTATGCCATTCTCACAGGGGTGAGGTGGTATATCAATGTTGTCTTTATTTGCATTTCTCTGACAATAAGTGACCTGCAGCAGTTTTTCATGTGTTTGTTAGCCTGTTCAATCTCTTCTGTAGTGAATCTGTTCATATCCTCTGCCCATTTTTGGATGGGGTCATTTGCTTTTTTGTTGCTAAGTTTGCTGAGCTCTTTGTATATTTTTGTTATTAGTCTCTTGTCTGATGTATGGTGTGTGAAGATCTTTTCCCATTCTGTGAGAAGTCTGTTGGTGTGATAGTTTCTTTGGCTGTGCATCAAACAGAAACATTTCAGTTTGATGTAGTCCCATTGATTTGTTTTTGTTTTATTCTTCCTTGCAGTTGGGTTTGAATCATCAAAACTGTCCTTTAGGTTTAGGTGGGAAAGGGTTCCATCAATGTATTCCTCTATGTATTTGATATTTTCTTGTCTAACATCTAGGTCCTTGATACATTTGGAGTTGATTTTTGTTTCTGGTGAGATAAAGAGATTCAGTCTCATTCTTCTGCATGTTTCAACCCAGTTTACCCAGCACCATTTATTGAAGAGAGCCTCCTCTGTCCACTTAATACTTTGGGCCCCCTATCAAAGATGAGATGTACATAGGGGTGGAGAGTTAGTTCTAGGCTCTCAATTCTGTTCCCCTGCTTAGTGTGCCTATTTTTTTCCAGTACCATGCTGTTTGATAAGATGACAGTCTTATAGTATAGTTTGAGATCTGGGAGTGTGATGCCTCCATTTCTGTTTCTTTTCCTCAAGGTTGTTTTGGCAATTCTAGGTGTTTTCTGATTCCAGATAAATGATTGTAGTTTTTGTTCTATTCTCTTAAAGAAGCTTGGTGGAACTTTGATGGCTGTTACATTAAATTTGTATTTGGCTCTGGGGAGAATATTCATTTTGATGATATTTATTCTTCCAATCCATGAGCATGGGATGTCTTTTCATTTCCTGGTATCATTTTATATTTCCTTGAGTAGTGACTCATAGTTTTCAGTATAGAATTCTTTCATTTCTTTGGTCAGCTTTATTCCTAGGTATTTTTGATTTTGCTGCAATAGTGAATGGGAGTGATTTATGGATGTCCTCTTCTTCGGATAGTGTTTGCATAAAGAAACGCCACTGATTTTTATACATTGATTTTGTAGCCTGACACCTTGCTATATTGCCTAATGACTTCCAGTAGTTTTCTGCTGGATTCTTTAGGTTTTTCTATGTATACAATCATATCATCTGCAAATAGTGAGAGCTTGACTTCTTCCTTTCCAATCTGTATCCCTTTGATTTTTTTTCTTGCCTGATGGCTATGGCAAGAACTTCTAATACTATGTTGAAGAGTAATGGTGATAATGGACATCCCTGTCTAGTTCCTGACCTGATGGGGAAAGCTTTCAGCTTCTGTCCATTGAGGATGATGTTGATTGTAGGTTTGCTATATATGGACTCCACTATCTGGAATAATTTCCCATCTATTCCCATTTTTTGTAGTGTTTTGAGCATGAATGGGTGTTTGATCCCTGTAGATCTGAGTTCACGTTCTGTGGACACCATAAAGTTCCTAATGAAATATTGTCTACTTAGACTTAGATACCCTCCTCACATACTTCCTATTATACTTCCCTCAGTCACTCAAAAGCTAACCTTATAAAAGTAAGGGCTGCAAAAGCTTAATAAGGGCAAGAAACTAGCACATTTAAACAATGACTCTTTAGTCACGATAGACCACCCCATCAGTTGGGACCCTATTCGGGGAGTCATGAGATTCCCAAAGAGACATGATGTGCCTAGACCTCCAATCAATCCCTCTCTATATTGCTACTGGTCATCTCTATCAGGAACAACATAATAGAACCCTTTGTGTGCCTCCATAAGACTTTGCCCTCAACTTGTATCAACAACAGTAGAGAATGTTCCATCCTCTGAAGTGAGACTGGACAACATACTCTGTGTTCTACCTGAGGAAGATGGGTCCTGAAACTGAGGCAGCCTGGAAGGTTTCTACTCAAATAAAATATTTTTAAAATACTTTATTTCAGGGGGTTGAGCAGTGGTGTACCTAGTTAAGAACACATAGTACTAAGTGCAAGGACCCGCACAAAGATTTGGGTTCTAGCCCCCGGCTCCCCATCTGTAGAGGGAATGCTTCACAAGTGGTGAAGCAAGTCTGTAGGTGTCTGTAGTTCTCTCTCCCTCTCTATCTCCCCCTCTTCTCTCAATTTCTCTTTGTCCTATCCAGTAAAATGGGAAAAATGACCCCCAGGAGCAGTGGATTCATAGTGCTGACACCAAGCCTAGCAATAACCTTGGAGGGAAAAAAAAGTAAAAAATAAAAAATGTATTTCAAACTTGCAAACAAAGCAAAATTTAATTTCAAACAGCATATAGGTTTCAATTTGTTCTATTTTTTTATCTTGATTTCTACATCAACTAATGTATATATTAGTATGTACTACAGGGAGGTCTCAGTAGACTTGAATAGGCAACCAATGCAGGAAGGAATATCTGACCTCATTTGCATGGTAGGTGATCCCGTTCTCTACTCCAGGTAAAACTGACTGGGAACTTCTCAGCTTGACCCTAATGTAAAATTCACAAATGCTTATGTTGCAAGTTCAGCAAGAGAAATAAGAAGCAGATCTTTGTCCCTTCTAGACCAATAATTAGTAGGAGAACTCAATTTATAACTTTAGGGGGTTCCATGTAACAGTCAGCTTGCAGCGGGAAGCATTTCTATTCCTCTATTTCACTCACAATTGAGCCATGCAGGCTTTCATCTGTAAAAAAAAAAAAAAAGCTTTGTTCACCATTACTATTATTTGTTAAGCTACCTTATGGTGTATATAATTGAATGATTTGACTTGCCCAGCACACTTAACAATTCTTTTTATGTATCTAGGAGAGTCACTGTAGCTGATGGCACTTTGCAAAATTTTCCTTAAAGTTCATATATATACATTAATGGATTTATAAGTATACTCTCTAGATACCCCTTACATAAAAATTTCAAAGCACAGAAGCATTTTGATAATTTATTTATTTCCATTGCATATAATGAATGAAATTAAAATAGTTCCTGTGGAAGCCAACATAATCTTTGTTAAGGATTCAAGTAACTATCAGCTGAGTCAGCCTTGACTCTTGATCTAAGATGGTTTCCAGCAGTTGTCCTTCCCTCTCTCCATGCCTTCTTTTCCTCCTTTTACTCCCTCCCTTCTTTATTCTATACATGGTGTGTCTCTTACAGGCACTTTTCTAAGTGATGGTACTATAGCAATGGCTTAAAAAAAGCAAAATATCTTCATTCTTGGAATTTACTTTCTATCGGAAGAAGCTAGTCCTTACAGCATAACATCAGATGAAAGAAAAATGCCATTGAAAATAAAGCTAGTGGGAGTTGGGCAGTAGTGCAGCAGGTTAAGGTGCAAAGTACAATGGCCCGGCTTAAGGATCCCGGTTCGAGCCTCTGGCTCCCCACCTGCAGGGGTGGTCCTGTCACAGGTGGTGAAGGAGGTCTGCAGGTGTCTATCTTTCTCTCCCCCTCTCTGTCTTCCTGTCCTCTCTCCATTTCTCTCTGTCCTATCCAACAATGACAACATCAACAACAACAATAACTACAACAATAAAACAATAAGGGCAACAAAAGGGAATACATGAATAAATATTTAAAAAATAAAACTAGGGAGGCAGGCGGTAGCGCAGCAGGTTAAGCACATGTGGCCCAAAGTGCAAGGACTGGTGTAAGGACCCCAGTTAGAGCTCCAGGATCCCCACCTGCAGGGGTGTCGCTTCACAAACAGTGAAGCAGGTCTGCAGGTGTCTATCTTTCCCCCTCACTGTCTATCCCTCCTCTCTTCACTTCTCTCTGTCCTATTCAACAATGACAGCATCAATAACAACAATAGTAACTACAACAATAAAAAAGGCAACAGAACTGGAATAAATAAATATTTATGAATAAATGAATAAAGCTAGTATGTAATGAAAAGAAATGTGAGGGACATACGGACTGTGAAAAAGAGGTTGAACTTTTTTAAATGGATGGTTATAGGCGGCTTCATTGGAAAGCTGACTTTTAATCAATGAACTCAACGAAGTGAATGAACAAACCAAGCATACCACTTGGGGCAAGGAAAACAGGCAGATGGGAACCTTTTTGCTATATTTGAGGAACATTGAAGAGACATATATGACTGGAGCAGAGCATGTGAAATGTTGAACAGGAGGGGAGAAAGTTAAGGAGTGATGGGTATATAAGAGCTCCTATAGAGTTAGCAGGTTGTAGGAAGGATTTTTTTCTTTCTTTTTCCTCTGTGTGAAATGAAGATCAGTTGGCTAGTTGTGAGTAGAGATATTATGCTATCTGTCTACTAGCTTCTGTTACTAATGGGTTACTTCTGTGACTAGGTTGAGAGTACATATACCTTAAGGCAATAGGCTTCAGTTGACAGAGCTGGTTTTGTGCCCCAATGACACTTCACAATATCTGGAGATAGTTTTGTTTGTTGCAACTCAGGGTGTGGGAGAAGAGTGGATACTTTTAGCATTTGGTGAGTAAATGTTGAGGATACTGCTGACAGTGTGCATGATATCCTGTAGATGCAAAGATTTACCTAGCCTGCAATGCAGATGTGCTGAACTCAAGACATTCTGTATCAAAAAGAAGGCAGAAAACAATTTTCTCAGTAAAGAGGCTATAGCAAGATTCAAAATTCATACTAAAAAAGATTATTTTCTTAACTCATAACATGAGTTACACAGAAGGGAAAATACTGAATTCTGGAAATACTGAAAGTTAGAGACACTCAGTTATAAACAGGATGGAAGATGTGGGAGAAATAAAGATGTCAAGAATCACAGTTTTGGGCCAGAGAATAGAATGATGGACTAGCCAGTTACTGAGCCAGAACAGCATGGAGATAATTTTTGAAACTAACTTTATTAAACAGTTAGGTAGCACCTTAATGCCTATAAGACATTCAGGCAAACAGTTGATCTTATCAGTATAATGATGGAATTTAGTGTGTCATCAGGTGAGCTATAGGGATGTGTCTACATTTTATGGTTTATAAAGCAGTGAGGCTGGATGGGAACATGAAGGCCACAGGGGTAGAATAGGTATTGACCACTGATTTAGAGGTCAGAGAGACTAGGAGCTAGTGAAGGGTGCTGAGAAGCACTAAGAAAATCAGTTGTGTGGTGTTATATTCTAGATTCCCAGGGAAGGAACTATTTCAAAGAAGAGTAGATGATAAATTGTGGTGAGTCAAGTTAGATGAGGACTGAGATCACCATTCATTGGTGATTGCCTTGTGATGGTCACCAGTGTCTTTGATGAAAGCAAGTCAGAGCAAAGAAGTATTGGTGCTTTCAAGAACAGCTAGGGGAGGACTCTTCAGAGGGAGTGACTGGGGACAGTGAGTAGAGGCCACAGATGAAAGGATGAGAAAGATTCTAGTGGGGAGGGTTCTGGAATTAGGAGAACTATTTTGTTTATACTTGTGTTCACCTCTGGATAAGAGTTTTTTCTCTGACCTTAGAGCTTTTTCACCTCATAGATCTGTCCAAGACTCAAACCAGATCAAAGGGAGTGTGGCTCTTGCTTTTGTCTTTGATTTTGATGTGAAAACCCAAAGAATCAAAAATGAACAGAAAAGAAAAGGAAATAAACAAATGAGAGTACTCTTTGCCAGTTGACTTGACTAGTCAGTTTGGGAGGGGTATCCCATGAGTGAATGCCAGGGTGTTGTATATCAAAATCCAAACCCAGAAAATCCTTAAAAAAATGCATTATTGAGGAAGGGGGCAGTGATGGCACACACAGTAGAGCACACACGCTCAAAGGCCAAAGTTCAAGCTCCTGGTTTTTACCTACAGACATCTAATTTTTGACATGAAGGCCCAAATATTAAATAAAGAAAGGACAGCTTCAGGGAGTTGGGCGGTAAGCGAAGCAGGTTAAGCGCACGTGGCACGAAGTGCAAGGACCGGACCAGCATAAGGATCCTGGTTTGAACCCCCTTCTCCCCACCTGCAGGGGAGTCACTTCACAGGCGGTGAAGCAGGTCTGCAGGTATCTGTCTTTCTCTCCCCCCTCTGTCTTCCCTTCCTATCTCCATTTCTCTCTGTACTACCCAACAATGACAACATCAATAACAACAATAAAAAACAAGGGCAACAAAAGGGAATAAATAAATAAATTTTTTTTTAAAAAAAGGATAGCTTCTTCAGCAAATATTATTGGGAAAATTGCGTCAACATGTGCAGAAAAATGAAACTGGATCATTACATTGCACTACTCACAAAAGTAAACTCCACATAGAAAAAAAAAAAGGTTGTATATTAGACCAGACATCATCAAATACTTAGAGGAAAATATTGGCAGATTTAAAAAAAAAAACTTTAAAAGCATCTTCAGTGACTCAAGTCCAACTGAGAGGAAACCAAAAACAAAAATAAACCGGTGGGTCTGTATCAAATTGAAAAGCGTCAACATAGCAAAAGAAACTACCATCAAAACACAGAGACTTCCTATGGAGTGGAGATGCCCAAGGTGGAGGAATTTTTTATGAGAAACTGAGGTTGCTCTTCACTTTACTGAATTAGACTGTGGAAGGAGAAAGACACAGTTTCATATCTGGAGCTCATATCTGAATATTGCTGTGACAAGGCACCTAAATAGAGATATAAATTTGATAGCAGAAGTTTTTTTTTGTTTGTTTTCTTGGCTTTTTTCCTTTTTTATTGTAGTACTTAATGGTTTTCAGTAATAATTGTTGACACAAAGATGAAATTTCTCATCTCACCATAATAAGTGTCTACCAAATGTTTTCAACTCTAGCCTAGGTCCCCATCCTCCACAATGCACTAGAAGCTGAAATCCACCCCCTCTGCCCCAGAGCTTTTTGCTTTGGTGTAATACACCAAACCCAGTCCAAATGCTACTTACTGTTTTTTACTTTCTGTCCTTGTTTCTTTAGTTCTGCCTCTGAGTGAGATCATTCAGCATTCATTCTTCTCTTTCAGGCTTATCTCACTAAACATCATTCTGCCCAGCTCCATCCATGATGAGATGAAGGTGACTTCATCATTCTTTTTTTTTTTCCTCCAGGATTATCACTGGGGCTTTGTGCCTGCACTATGTATCCACTGCTCCTGGAATCTATTGTTTTCCATTTTGTTGCCCTTGTTGTTATTATTATTATTGTTATTGCTGTTGTTGTTGGATAGGACAGAGAGAAATGTTGAGAGAAAAAGAAGACAGAGGGGGAGAGAAACATAAGACACCTGCAGACCTGCTTCACTGCCTGTGAAGGCTCCCCCCTGCAGGTGAGGAGTTGGGGGCTCAAACTGAGATCCTTACAATGGACCTTGCACTTTGGGCCATGTACTCTTAACCTGCTGTGCTACCACCCAGCCCTTGACTTCATCATTCTTAATAGTAGTTGTGTATCCCACTGTGTTTATATTCCACAACTTTCTTAGACACCCATCTACTACTGAATATCTAGGTTACTTCAAGTAAAAAAAGAGGAGTCCACCATGAGCAGAGAAATCACATAAGCACTGGTAGTCTAAGAAAGAAATCAAAAGACAAAGAGAAAAGAACAATGCAGCAGGAGAAAAAAGCTGGACACTTGCTTTAATGATGTCTTTGAAGAGACAAGAGAAGTTGTGATCTAGTGCACAAAAGGAGGAAGTGTCTGTTACTGGAGCATTGCTGCTTGCACCACAGTAACTGGACAGAAAGCAGAGTATAGACCACAGGGCTTATCTAATGACTACTCACAGAGCTATTGGAGGAAGTTATAATCTATTTAATGGCAAAGTTGTACAGGCCAAATGCCTGTCCTGATATCCATAACATGACACCTCAGTGGTTCCTTACTAAATACCTCCTGATTAAATTAGGCAGTTTCTACAACTGCATTTATTTCCAGGATAGGCAGTATGTATAAAACCCTGATTGAATACTAAGAAATAAAACCGAAATTGTGAAGGTCTAAAATTCTTAAAACTAGAGAAGGAAAAAGTGCTAAGCAAATGGAACAGGTAGCAATATTGGCAAACTAGCAAAATAATAATAATAAAAAAACTATTCAACTAGATTTGAAACTTCCTGCAAAAGAGGCCATTTTCTAGTATTGTTAAGTATGATGTACACTATAACTACTCAATAAATATTTGCTAAATTAATTAGTTAATTCAGTTATATAGTTGTTTTGTGTTACATTAAATTCTCAGTGTGCTTGTGGCTTGCTAGTTTATAGCAGTAATAATCTTATGCATCATCCTCACGAAAAAGCATTGTTTCCATTGATTTCTTCCTTCTTTATTGTTCTGTTTGCTTCTTTTCTTTTTTTTGCATTACTGATTAAATTTCTTAGGCACCGAGTATTATATATATATATATGTTTGTTAGTACAGGCTTGGAAGTATATAAGGCATAATAGCTGCAGAATAGCCTAACAAGGATAGTTAAATGGCTATATTATAAAATAATTAATGAAGAGGAAAGTGCCTTGTTAAATTGTGTTAAAATATCTGTTAAGTAATAAAGAAACTGTCCACTTCAGTAGGATTTGGTGGTGTTTTAGCACAAATGGCCTTCAGAGTGGAAGTTAGTAACATAAAAATAGAGAAAAAAACATGAATGGAATGGTAACTACTCTTTTTTAAAAAAATACTTATTTATTCCCTTTTGTTGCCCTTGTTTTATTGTTGTAGTTATTATTGTTGTTATTGATGTCATTGTTGGGTAGAACAGAGAGAAATGGAGAGATAAGAACGGGAGACAGAGAGGTGGAGAGAGATAGACACCTGCAGACCTGCTTCACCGTCTGTGAAGCAACTCTCCTGCATGTGGGGAGTGGGGCTCTAACTGGGATCCTTACACCCATCCTTGCGCTTTGCGCCATGTGTGCTTAACCCGCTGTGCTACCACCCGACTCCCTACAGCTACTCTTTTTGATTATAAAAAAATAAAGAGTTTTTCAGGGCTGGGTGGTAGCTCACCTGGTTGAGCGCACATGTTACAATGTGCAAGGACCTAGGTTCAAGCCCCAGGTCCCCACTGGTAGGGGGAAATCTTCACGAGTGGTAAAGGGATGTTGCAGGTGTCTCTGTTTCTCTCTTTGTCACCACCTTCCTTCTCAATTTCTGACTGTCTCTATCTTATAAATAAACAAAGATAAAAAAATTAAAATAGTTTTTCAGACATAAATTACCTCCATAAGGTACAGAAAGACTATATTTCATCTGATTCCAAAGAATGGAAAGGGTAGTCATTTGAAGAAAATTCTCTTTTTTACAAAAAATTTTTCATTATCTTTATTTTATTTTTTAAATTTTTATTATTATTTATTTTCCCTTTTTTTGCCCTTGTTGTTTTTTATTGTTGTAGTAGTTATTGTTGTTTATGATGATGTAGTCATTGTTGGATAGGATGGAGAGAAATGGAGAGAAGAGGGGAAGACAGAGAGGGGGAGAGAAAGACAAACACCTGCAGACCTGCTTCACAACCTGTGAAGTGACTTCACTGCAGGTGGGGAGCCAGGGCTCAAACTGGGATCCTTTGCTAGTCCTTGCCCTTTGTGTCACTTTCACTTAACCCGCTGTGCTAACTCCCAACCCCCTGTTATTTTTCTTTGTTTATTGGATAGAGCCAGCCAGAAATTGAGGAGGATATATAAATATATATATATATATATATATATATATATATAGAAAGAGAGAGACAGAGAGACACCTGCAGCCCTGCTTCACCACTCGTGAAACATTCCTCCTTCAGGTGGGGACAGGGGGGCTTGAACCCAGGTCCTTGCACACTGTAATGTGCACACTTCACCAGGTGTGCCACCGCTAAGCCCAAGAAAATTTTCTAGTGTACATGATGTAAATAGAAGGCAAATCACTGTCTCATTTGCTAAGAATATACAAGTGTTAAAACAGAGAAATCACCCTACCTAAGTTTTCACTAGAAAACGAAGAAACATAAAAATAAAAATTAAATTAAATCCCTCCAGTTTATGTTAAAGTTCTTTGAACAGCTCTGATAGAATCAAACATCTTGATGCTTTTATAGTATACAATGTTTGATGTAATTACATAAAGAATGTATATAGTATTCAGTGAATTTATATTTTACAGCATTTGCTTTAGCTACACAGAGTCCAGAGATTTTACTTTAAAAACCAGTATTACTTGAGACTATCAACAAAACCTATACATAGTATATGTCATAAATACTATTAATACTTACCATAATTACCACAATTATAAAATTAAGATGTTTCACATTTTATCAGATGAATGGCTGAGATGAGTATAGTATTATAAACTACCATGTCAAACTAAAACAAAAAATATATCTACTGCTTGTAGAAAAAGGGATACATAACCACAGAGTGTAATTTTTACTACAAGTTTTTGTTTTTGTTGTTTTTATCATAGGGTTTTCACAACTCCATGAGGACTGAAGTTTTTCAAATAGAAAGCATAGTTTAATAAGAGTCAGAAAGACACCATAGCATAAAAGCTTCCTTCTGACCTGACCTGCTAGGACAGGACTCAGACCTGGGTTTGTGCCCATGAGGAAGCAAGCATACTATCTAAGTAAGCTATTTTGCTGACCCTAATTCAAGTGTTCTATGAAAGGGAAAAAAATGCCAAAGCATTACTATTTTGCAAACAGCAAATTGTCACCATAATAAAAAAAAATCTGTAATAGCTAAAATTAAAGTTAAATCATTCAAGTTAGTTTTTAGTATTCATGAATTTCAATAAGATGATTTATTCTACAACTTACCTATTCCATTATAGAAAAACAGACTCTGTCAGTATCAAAACATAGATCCCAAGCAAGGTCATTAGGCTTTCCTTAATACACAATCTGCAAAATGATTGTTCCCATTTTTTAAATTTCATTTCTGATTCAGTGTGCTTCAGGACTCAAATGATAATAGGGCTTCTTTGATAGACTTTTCATGACTACAATACTGTACAATGATTGTTCACTCTTAACTAACATGGCATTATATTTTTGCCTCACACAATTTTGGTTTTTGATTATAATTCACTCGTCCCAGAGGCTATTGTGTTCTCTCTTCAGCAAAGAACACACTCTCCCTGAGGCCAGAAATTCTTATTACAGAATACCTGTGCTTTCTCTACAGTCACGGCACAGTATTATATAGATAACGAATTCTTCATAAAAGCACCATATTTTAAGGAAAAGAACTGAAGCAGCCTCCCTTAGAAAATGTATTGATTTACAAATTTTAAAGTAGCAGTGAAGAGCAACTGAAAACTATCTGTCATAATTAATTGAAGTCTAAGTAAGATGAATAACAAATTTTACAGTACAAATTTGAGTCACATGATCATCTAACAGGCTAGTTAATAGTATCTATAATTAGCAAATATTTAAAACCCACAAATACATTTTAGTTTTAAAGAAAGTATTACTTATAAGGATGTATATTATCTTCATATTCTTTTAATTTTTTATTTAATAGTATACAATGAATTTATATTATTCAGCATTTGATTTAACTACACAGTGTCCACAGGTTTTATTTTAAAAAATCAGTATTACTCTAGAATACTAACAACACAACGATTGCCACCTCAACATGCTTCATCTCAGACTGTGTCCAGAGACTTCTCGAGTGGAATGACAACCCTTCAGCTTCATTACTCGGGTGAGACCTTTCCTTTTATAGTACACTCTAATTTCATCTCAGGTGGTTCACTTTCTAACAAAGTCCCATAACCTAGATATACACCAGTTTCTGTGAGAGAGAGCTTATGTTCACACGTATCCATAAACTACTGCAAAATATATACCTGAAAGGAGAAGTACACTAGAGTTTGCAGTGAGTACCCCCCTAACACTTCCTCTCCACTATTCCAAGCTTGGGATCCATGATTGCTCAGCAATTTGTTTGGCTTCATATGTTAACTCTCTTTTCAATCACCAGGTTCCAGATGCCACCAGGATGCTGGCCACGCTTCCCTGGATTGAAGACCCCACCAATGTGTCCTGGAGCTCCGCTTCCCCAGAGACACACCCTACTAGGGAAAGAGAGAGGCAGACTGGGAGTATGGACCGACCAGTCAACGCCCATGTTCAGCGGGGAAGCAATTACAGAAGCCAGACCTTCTACCTTCTGCGACCCTCAATGACCCTGGGTCCATGCTCCCAGAGGGCTAGAGAATGGGAAAGCTATCAGGGGAGGGGGTGGGTTATGGAGATTGGGTGGTGGGAATTGTGTGGAGTTGTACCCCTCCTACCTTATGGTTTTGTTAATTAATCCTTTCTTAAATAAAAAAAATCAGTATTACTCTAGAATACTAACAAAACATATGCATAATATATATTATAAATAGTATTGTACTTATCGTAATTACCACAATTATAAAATTACGATGTCTCAAATCTTTATCAGATGCATAGGTGGCTGAGATGAGTAGTAGTAGTACATAACTACTATGTCAAACTAGAACAAGAAATACATCTACTGCTTATAGAAAAAGGGATACATAGCCAAAATTTTACTGAAATTTTTTACAAGGACCATTTCATACTTTGAACATTAGTATGAAATGAGCAAAAATAATTATCATACTATTCCTTTAAGCAGTCAGATTTTTACCTTATTAACTCACCCATATTTTAATCTGGATTCTCAAAATTCGGTTTTAGCAGAATCCTAAAACTGTAGTGCTAGACAGTCTGGATTTGAACTATAAATCTACTAATACCTGCTGAGACCTGAGCACATTACTTAGTCACTTATTCCCTACAGTTCTTCATGTAGAAAATGAGAAAAGAAAAGGTACTTCCGGGACTGGGTGGTGGCACACCTGGTTGAGCGCACAGGTCACAGTGCTCAAGGACCCAGGTTCGAACCCCTGGACCCCACCCTCTGCAGAGGGAAAGCACTGCAAGTGGTGAAGCAGGGTTGCAGGTGTCTCTCTTTCTCTCTCCCTCTCTATATTCCCTATCCTCTCGATTTCTGGCTGTCTCTTTCCAGTAAGTAAAGATAATAAAAAAAAAGAAAAGAAAAGGTACTTTCTCAAAAGGTAATAAATAATGTATAAAGCCCTTAGGAATAGTGCACATTCAGTAAACAACCCCATTTGGTTTTGTAGCGTGGTCGATATGTCGTTGAGATTTGAGAAAAGATAGCTTAATTCTTTACATGTTTACAACCACCTTCATTTAAAATAAACCTCCCTGTCTGACAGAATTCTCATAGAATCCAGGTGCACAGCTATAGTGAGGCTGGTTATATTTACCAAGTATACCCTCTACCTTCACCAAGAAAGAGAACAATGTCTATAAAACTTGCACAGTTTTATTTACCCAATTTATACATTTAAAATAAAACCTCACATAGCATACACAGGTTGCCTATTTTGACTTCAAGATGTTAAAGAAATATCCTGTGCACAAGAAGAATTCATTTCTGTCCTAACAGCAAGTATCAAAATTCTCCCAAGGAAATCTTCTGATAAACTGCTTGGAATAGAAACTCAAACCTTCAGAGAAGCTAGCGTAAGATAATGCCACAGGAGAAAGTTAAGCTACTCAGTATTAGAAATAAAAGAGAATATGAGACAAGAAAGATACTGTAGTGTTTATGGCAGAACAGCAAAGTGACTTTAAAAAAAAAAGGATCAGAGGATCCAACATTACTTATTTTTTTAATTTTTAATTCTTTTTGCTATGAAATTATTGCTAGGGCTAGGTGTCTGCAAAACTTCATTATTCCTGTTAGTAAGTTTTATATTACTATTTTGGTGTAGAGTGAGACAGAGATAGAGAAGAAGAGAGACAGAGAAAGGCACAGATAAAGGAGGCATTTATAGCACAGCTTATTTCTGGGTTCTCAGTTCTTTTCCACTGATTAGTGTGCTTATTCTTATCCCCATATCACACGATTTTGCTTACAATAGCCTTATATAGTTTGAGATCAGGAAGCACGATGCCTCCATTTTTGTTCTTTCAAGATTTCTTTGGGAATGGGGGTAGATTAACGTAATGGTTATGCAAAAAGATTCTTATACCTGAGGCTCTGAGGTCCCAGGATCAGTCCCCTGCACCACTATAAGACAGAGCTGCTCAGTGCTCTAGTTAAAAAGAAAGAAAGAAAGAAAGAAAATTTTGGCAATCTTAGGAATTTTCTGATTCTAGATAAACGTATGTAGCTCTTGTTTTATTATCTTATGTAAGTTGGTGGGCTCTCACTGAGGAATGCATTAAGTTTGTATATAATTCTGAGTAGTAGGATAGTCATTTTGCCAATGTTAAATATTCCAATTCATGAACATGGTATATCTCACTCTTTATTTTTTATGTCTTTCTATTCCCTTGAATAGTGACTCATAACTTTCAGTATACAAGTCTCTCACTTCCTTTGTTATACTTATTACTAGATATTTGACTTTCCCCCTGCTATAGTAAAAGGGATCAATTCCCAGATTTCTTTCTTTTCCTTTTTTTTTTTTTTTTAGTTTAGTGTTTGCATAGAGGAATGCTACTGACTTTGGTAAACTAACTTTGTAGTATACCAGTCTTATACTAATTTGTCTTGTTTGTGAGAATTGTGTTTATTACCTTAGCATCTACATGACATGCATATTAGACAAGGGTCTAATAACTAAAATATATGAAGAACTCACCAAACTGGCAACAAGGAAAACAACCCCATCAAAAAATGGGGAGAGGACATAAGTAGAAAATTTACCAAAGAATAGATCCAATCAGGCCTATAGACATGAAAAAACTGCTCAAAGTCACTCACTGATTATACAAAAATGCAAAGAAATACTACGTTACACCTATCAAAATACCATACATTAGAAAAGAAAGAAACATCAAGTTTTGATGCTATTGTGGGGATGGGGGGGCGGGGAGGAATCCTTCTTCATTGCTAGTGGAAATACAAGTTGTTCAAACTTTTGTAGAAGACAATTTGTAAACTTCTTGGAACTATTTTTCTCCTAGGGATATATCCAAAGGAAACAAAAACACCTACCCAATGAGATCTTTGTATACCTATGTTCATAACAACATAATTTTTTTTTATTTAAGAAAGTATTAATTAACAAAACCATAGGGTAGGAGGGGTACAACTCCACACAATTCCCACCACCCAATCTCCATATCCCACACCCTCCCCTGATAGCTTTCCCATTCTATATCCCTCTGGGAGCATGGACCCGGGGTCATTGTGGGTTGCAGAAGGTGGAAGGTCTGGCTTCTGTAATTGCTTCCCCGCTGAACATGGGCGTTGACTCATCGGTCCATACTCCCAGTCTGCCTCTCTCTTTCCCTAGTAAGGTGGGTCTCTGGGGAAGCGGAGCTCCAGGACACATTGGTGGGGTCTTCAGTCCAGAGAAGCCTGGCCGGCATCCTGATGACATCCGGAACCTGGTGACTGAAAAGAGAGTTAACATACGAAGACAAACAAATTGTTGAGCAATCATGGACCCAAAGCTTGGAATAGTGGAGAGGAAGTGTTAGGGAGGTACTCACTGCAAATTATAGTGTACTTCTGCTTTCAGGTATATGTTTTGCAGTAGTTTACAGATACGTGTGAACATATGCTCTCTCTTACAGAAACTGGTATATATCTAGGTTTTGGGACTTTATTAGAAAGTGAACCACCTGAGATGGAATTAGAGTATACTATGAAAGGAAAGGTCTCACCCGAGTAATGAAGCTGAAGGGTTGTCATTCCACACGTGAAGTCTCTGGACACAGTCTGAAGTGAAGCATGTTGAGGTGGCAATCGTGTTGTTTAGGTTGTGATAGGCAGATGCAATATTATTTGATATGGATTGGGAGAGGCATATGGGAAAGTGGGCCCTATCCAATGGTTCCAGGACTGGGGGAAGTAGAGGCTCTATAGTGGAGATGTGAGGTTCCTGCTGTCTTAGAGTTCAAAAAGACAATCATTTGGTAATTGGGTTAACTTTGAAAAGTCCTTTTGTTAGGGTTTGCTGTACAGTACCCAGTATCTTGTATATAGCTGTGCTATTGGTTGCTTCTGATCTACTTGGTCTAGGCTTTTGAGAGAGTCTGCATATCAATTATACAGCCTATATATTGAAAAGACTCAGTTTGTGTTTTGAAAATCTTTGAGACATACAATTAATTATCCCCCTCTCATATTAATTAACTAGTGACTTATATGACTACATTTTAAGCATAATTTTCAATAATCCAAACTTGGATGTAATCCAGATACTCATTAATAACTGGAGCATAGAAACAAAGACAGAAAGGGAAAATAGGGTAAAACTTGGACTGGGTGTGGTGTTTGCCACCAAAATGAAGGACTCTGGGGAACACATATCAGGAGGGGCTAGAGGGACTTTGGGGTCCTGGATATGGAAATGGATTTCAGTTGGGAGTGAGAATAGCTTATTATCTTTCTCTCATATTCAAGGTATACATCCATCCCACCAATAATTCCTTTCAATTTCATGTTATAAATATATTTCTAGAGCTGTGGTCATGTGCTGGAGTCAAGTGTTTAAATAAGTGTGAAGATAAAGTCAAATGGGAACATGAGATAATTAAATTAACTGAGGACTTGGGAAGGTGATTGTACATATCTGGTGATGTTCTTGGATTCAGAATTCTTTCTTTGGGCTACAATGCCTTTTAGGATTTGGCTCCATGCTGCTATTCTGTCTTTATCTCTTACTTCTTTCCCAGTCACTCTATCTCCGTTGCAGTCCTTCCTTGCTATTTTTCCATCGTAAGAACATGCTTTTATCTTGATCCCTAGTGCTTCTTCTTCTTCTCTCTGTTTAGAAGAATTTTCTTTCAGGTATATGTATGCATAGCTAAAATGCCCTTTTTTTTTTGAACATGTCTTTGCCCACTGCACCATTGCTGATCACTTCCCATTTCTCTCTTCTCTGATTTGCTTTTCTCAATAGAACATTTTTTACTATCTTCCCTAGCGTGCACTTTATTTATATTTTGTTTTATTTATTATCTGTCTCTAGGCTTCCCTTTTCTTCCTTTCAAATGCAAGTTCTTTGAAAGAAAATGCTCTGTCTGTTTACTGCTCTGTTCTCTTTGCCTAGAACAGTGATTAGCCCAGGTAAACACATAGTGAATTATTGCTGAGTGGAATAAGTAATCTCCAGTATCTTCCTCCATCTTCACCATGCTGAAGCAGGAAAGAAAGCAAAGACTGGATTCTTTGTGAATAAAATTATTGTTATTATTTTATAAAATAAGTGAAGAAATAATGGGGAAATATCTTATAAACTAATGAAATTCCTTCTTGGTAAATACAAGTGGAGAGGTGAAAGATGAATTAGCTCTCATTAAAGAATCATGTCGGGAGTCAGGCGGTAGTGCAGTGGGTTAAACGCACGTGGTGCAAAGTGCAAGGACCAGCTTAAGGATCTCAGTTCGAACCCCCGGCTCCCCACCTACAGTGGGGTCCCTTCACAGATGTTGAAGCGGGTCTGCAGGTGTCTATCTTTCTCCGTCTTCCCCTCCTCTCTCCATTTCTCTCTGTCCTATCTAACAACGATGACATCAACAACAACAACAATAATAAGTACAACAACAATAAAAAAGAAGGGCAACAAGAATCATGTCAGTGAAGTTGTTAGTGAAAAATTGAAAAATTGGTGAGCTGATGTGGTCTGGGAGGTGTCGCAAATAGATAAAGTATTGGGCTCTCAAGTATGAGGTTCTGCGTTCAGTCCCCAGCAGCAGCACATGTACCAACGTGATGTCTGGCTCTTTCTCTCTCTCCTCCTTTCTCATGAATAAATAAATAAATTCTTAAAAAAATAACTGTCCTTGAAAAAAATTGGTGAACTGATTATCAAGTTTGGGGTTTATTACCGTGTAAATTCTAGGGTGAAACTATTAAAGAGGTATACTTTGTATCTGTGATGATGTTATAAGCAGAAGACAAAACTAGTAACTAGTTACTAGCTTTTTTCTCTTCTGTTGCTTTTAAAAATAGAAACATATATTCATGGATTCCACTACCATGTTGAATATCTACTATGTATTAGACACTTTTCTATTAACTACTAGAGAATATGTAACTAATAAAAAGAATAATGATCCTTGTTCTCATTGGGTTCATATGCTAAGAGATTGAGGCAAATATATATGTGTGTGCTTATACATAGTACATATACACTTATGTATAAAAAGGAAATATATGTGATTATATATGATATTGAGAAAACTAAGAAAAAAAGTGTTAAATATAAGTTGCAACCTAAACCTAGTAGATGAATCAGAATATTTGACTGAAATAGCGACAAAATCTAAAGTGTTACTTAAGGAGAAAGGTGTTGAATATAAAGAGAAGGGGCGTAGTTGTGTCCATGGCAGGCATGATCTGGTATGACTTGAATTTATCCCCAAATATTTTACCTATTTATTTACTGGATAGAGAGAGACGAAAAAAATTGAGAAGAAAGAAGGAGTGGGAGAGGGAGAAGGAAGAAAGAGATATAGCACTGCTTCACAGACAACCTTAAGCTCCTTCTTCCTTGCAAGTGGGAACTAGGGGGCTTGAACCCTTGTCTTTGATAACTTATATTTTTAATAAATCACATTAACTGTTTCATACAGAACTGACTCTTAAGAAATAGGGCTATAAGTGTGTGTGTGTGTGTGTGTGTGTGTGTGTGTGTGTGTGTGTGTGTGTGTACTCCATTAATCTGAGACATAATGATCTACTGGACCCGAATGGTAGCAGTGGAACTGACAAGTAGGAGGTAAATTCTGGATATATTTTGAAAGAAGAACCAACAGTTTACAGTATGATAATAGAAATTCACATACAGCTTTTATATCTGTTCTACTCAACCACAACCACAGCTTTCTGATAGTGACAAGACTGAAAAACTGAGCTGTTTTTTTCCCTGTGAATTCCTTTACTGGGTAGCTATAATGAGAGAAAGTATTCTTATCTTTTCTCTTTCCTTCTGTGTTTCTTTGTTTATTTCTCTTTCTGTCTGTCTGTCTTTCTTTCTGTGTCACCTTCACTCTTGATTACTTCTAATTAACAAAACAAGAGTCATAATTTGTGTTTTCTAGACAGAACAGCTGTATTTAGAGAACGAAATAATGATTGTAATAACCCTCTTCTGGGAGTGAATTGCTTCCTACTCTGACTATTGGTCAGTGTGGAGTTAATCACAATCAAATAGCAAGCCAAAGCCTTGGAGAAAGAAGAAACATTTCATTCAAATCTAGATATGAACGTGATCATACCCACAGACTTTAGAGCTAAAATAGCTCATATTGAGTTCACAAGGTTTTTCACAATCATTTCATTTCAAGAAACCAAGACCAAGGGACAATTATACAAATTAAGGTTAAGCATCTAAGAGGCTATTGAGGGAGGCCATGTGGTAGCGTACCCAATTAAGCACACATAATATGAGGTGCAAATACCCATGCAAAGATTCCAGTTTGAGCTCTAGGCTTCCCACCTAAAGGGGAGTTGCTTCACTAGCAGTCAAGCAGGTCTTCAGGTGTCTATCTTTATCCCCTCCTCTCTATTTCCCCCTCCTCTCTCAGTTTCTCTCTGTCCTATCCAATAAAAAGAGAGAGGGAGAGGGAGAGGGAGGGGGACCTGGGGAGGGAGAGGGAGAAAGAAATGGCCACCAGGAGCAATGCTGACACTGAGCCCCAGTGATAACCCTGGATGCAAAAAGAAAAAAATAAATGAAAATCTGTTAAAGCAGAATTCTCTCTGAGAGACAGATTCTCAAAAATACATATTTTTCTTTCCCTTGTTGCAGTGCAAAGGTTTCTTTATCTAATCTGGAGTTTGATTTCCATTATAAATGGTAGCAGTGATTGCTGACTGGCTGATCGATGGTCATGTCTAAAGCTCAGAAATTGAAATAACAATCAAAATAAAGAGATCTCTTTACATTTACTTTTATGACCTCATTATATAAACTAATAAAGAGTAATTAAAAAAAAAACCTTACAGTAAACCATGGGATATCATACAGTTTTGTAGAGTGCTATTTTACATTGATTGATTTGTGGATGTTGAACCAACCCTGTTTGCCAGGGATGAATCCCACTTGGGCTTGATAAATTATTCGCTTCATATTTTGTTAGGTTCGATTTGCCAAGATCTTGGTCAAAACTATATAGGTCTATAGTTTTCTTTTCTGGTAGAGTCCTTGACCTTTTTGGGATCAAAGTGATTGCCTGGTAGAACATGTTTGGTAATGTTTGCCCTTCTTCAGTTCTCTGGAATAGTTTGAGGATGTTAGTTCTTCTCTGAAAGTCTTACAGATTTCGTTAGTAAAGCTGTCTGGGCCTGGCTTTTATTCTTGGGAAGATTTTTGATTTTTGGTTCAATTTTTATACAAGTGATTGGTTTGATTATACAAGTGATTGGTTTGATTAAGCTATTTATTTCCTCTTGGGTTAGACTTGGCAAGTGGTTTGATTGTGGAAATGCATCCATCTCTCCAAGGTTGTCCGATTAATTTTCATAATATTAAAATATGATTCTTTATATTTCTATCTTCAATTGTAATTTCATCTCTCTCATTCCTGATTGTTTTTATCACAGTGTTCTCCCCTTTTCTTTTTGTGAGTCTAGCTAATGGTTCATCTATTTTATTTATCCTTGCAGAGAATCAGCTCTTGGTTTCATTAATCTTTTGGATAATCTTTCTGGATTCTATTTCTGTGATTATTTTGACTATTTCCTTCCTCCTACTGACTTTTAGATCTCTTTGTTGCTCCTTTTCTAGTTGATTCAGTTATAATGTTAGGAGCTTACCTAAGATCTTTGATGTTTGTTAATATGGTCAAAAAGATATATATATATATATATATATATATATATTTAATTTTTTATTTATAAAAAGGAAACATTGACAAAACCATATGATAAGAGGCATGCAGCTTCACACAATTCGCACCACCAGACATCCATATCCCATCCCCTCCCCTAATAGCTTTCCTATTCTTTAACCCTCTGGGAGTATGGACCCAAGGTAATTGTGGGATGCAGAAGGTGGAAGGTCTGGCTTCTGTAATTGCTTCCCCACTGAACATGGGCGTTGACAGGTCAATCCATTCTCCCATCCTGTCTCTCTCTTTCCCTAGTGGGGAAGGGCTCTGTGGAAGCGGAGCTTCAAGGCACATTGGTGGGGTTGTCTGTCCAGGGAAGTCTGGTCACATCCTGCTACCATCTGGTTCCTGGTGGCTGAAAAGAGAGTTAACATACAAAGTCAAACAAATTGATGACCAGTCATGGACCTAAAGGCTGGAATAGTGCAGGTGAACTGTTGGGGGGGGGGGTTCCTCCATTTTGTAGATAGCTAGTAAACATTTTTTAGTTATCAGTCAAAAAGATATTTTTATGATTTCATATTCACATGTTTATTAAGACTGTCTCTGTATCCCAACACATGGTCAGTATTTGAGAATGTCCCATGTATATTTGAAAAATATGTATATTCTTTTTTTTTTTTTAATCTCCAGGGTTATTGCTGGAGCTCAGTGCCTGCACTACAAATCCACTGCTCTTGGAGGATATTTTTTTCCCTTTTGTTGCCCTTGTTGTTTATCATTGTCTTGTTATTATTGTTATTGTTAGTGCTGTCATTGTTGTTGGATAGGACTGAGAGAAATCTCCAGAGGACAGGAAGACAAAGAGGGGGAGAGAAAGACAGACACCTGCAGACCTGCTTCACCACCTGTGAAGTGACTCGCCTGCAGGTGGGGAGCTGGGGCTTGAACCGGGATCCTTGAGCCAGTCCTTGTGCTTTGCGCTATGTGCGCTTAACCTACTGCGCTACTGCCCAGCCCCCTTGTATATTCTTTTTAAGCAGTGGTGAAAGGTTCTGAATATATCTGTTAAGCTCATCTCATCTGTGACTTCATTTCCGGCCTCTTATTTCCTTGTTGATTTTTTTTTGTCCTGGTGATCTTTCTCTTGCTGTGAGTGGTGTGTTTAGGTCTCCAACTATGACTGTGCTGTCAATGTCTCTCTTAAAGTCACTAAGCACAGTTATATATTTGGGTGCACACATATTGGGAGCATATATATTGATGATGAGTATGTCTTCTTGTTGGATTGATCCTCTGACCAATATGTAGTGTCCATGCCTGTGTCTTTTCACTGTTTTTGTCTTAAAGTCTATTTATTTGATATTATAATACCTGTCCCTGCCCTTTTGTTTGCATTATTGGTTTGGAATACCTTGTTCCAGTCTGCTACTAGGAGCTTCTGTTTGTTTCTTCTGTGTGTTTCCTGGAGACACATAATATATAGGTCCTTGAACCGTGATCCTTACTCCAGTCCTTGTGCTTTGTGGTAAGTGTGCTTGACCCGCTGTGCTATCGTCCAACTCCCTGGATCTTGCTTTTAATCCATTCATTAACTGAGTATTTTGACTGGTGAATTTAAGTCATTCACACTTAGGGTAATCACTGATATATATGGTTTTCTTTTTCTTATTTTTAATTTTTTTATTGGGTAATTATTGTTTTATGGTCAACAGTAAATACAGTAGCTTTTACATGCATAACATTTCTCAGTTTTCCACATAACAATACAACCCCCACTAGGTCCTCTGCCATCCTGTTTTAGGACCTGAACTCTCCCCCCACCTGCTCCAGCCACCCCAGAGTGTTTTACTTTGGTGCAATAAGTAAGGCATCCCTAAGCTTTTTAGTCTGGGGTATCTCTTCCTTACCCTTTTATTTCCCACGAGCCACATGTACTCTCCTGTGGCTTGGTGAGTTTCTGAAGAAATCATGGTCGTATTTTGTTGAATTTTCAGGTGATTTTTGTTGCTTTTTCTAGTTGGTCCAAAAGTGGAATGAGTTGGCTGTTTCTCCATTACCATTCCTTCAGAAGTCCCCGTTTTTGTTTTTGTTTTTAAAACAAAACAAGACTAGGCAGCAGACAGAGAGTGAAGGAATTCACAGCACTGAAGCTTCCTTAAATGTGTTGGGGCCAGGCTCAAACTAGGTTGTATACATGGCAAATTAGCCATGTACTGGCTCTATATTTTAAATTCTTCTTTTTCTCTTTCTCCTCCTTCTCTTCCACCTTTTCTTTCTCCCTTTCCCTCACCTTTACCCTCTCCCTCTCCCTCTTCCTCTCTTTTCTCCTCCTTCTTTTTATTTATTTATGAGAGAGTGAGGAAAAAACGAGAACACTGAATCAGTGATGTATCATATGTGGTACCTGAGTCAAACCCACAGCCTTGTGCAAGAAAGGCTTGAGATGTATCCCTGAGTCATTTCCCCAGCACAGAGAACAAACTATTTTTATATAATTTGTTATTATTATAAAGTTTTACGATTATTATTTTTTCTTCTCATGACATAAGGGCACCTGGAATTCTTTTTTTTTTTTTTGAGAGACTTTAAGTGAAAAATGCTACTGGCTCGTCTTTTAGTCTTAAAGTCTTTCATTAGTGTCTTTGAAAATTTTTGATACTGATGCTTATGAACTTTGAAATGTAAAACAGATTAAAGTGTAAAACAAACTTTAGCCTGTAAGGAAGGTTGTAATACCCAAGCAGACCAAATCCACTACTATGGTCATTTTAAGTGAAGCCTTCTGGGCATTTCTGAAGCTTTTAATCGATAATTTTGAAAGAGAGGGTGAGTTCCCAAAGCCATTTTGCATTTGGAGGAATTTTAATGTCTTATAACTTAGATTTATTCTTTACTGGCTATATTTTTTTCTTTTGGGTTCTATATTCTTATGGGAAATAACTCATGAGTGTCTTTAATAGCATAGAATAGGATGTGGATTTTTTTTTTTTTAGCTTTTAAGTTGTTTAGCAATTCTTTTTATGTTACAGACTGAAAAATATTCACTAAGCTATAAAATAATGAGTTAGTGATATTTATGATCATTCTGTTTAAGTACACTGAGATATGTCCTGTCAGTTTTTATTAATACTAATAGAGCCAGCTGATAAAATGGCATGATATTTGATGAGCTAAATTTCCCTACTGGGCAAAACCAACACACTGTGTCCATAGCAGAAGTTTGTATATATTTCAAGTCATAGTTTTTGTATACTTATTGCTATGGACTGAATTGCTTTTCTTCCATATTTGAATGTTCAAGCTGAACAGTGTAACTATATTTAGACAAAACAGGTAATTAAAAGATAAATAGGAGGCAATAACAGTTAAATGGAAGTCTTTTAGGGTAGAGTTCAAATTCTATAGAATTGGTGATTTTATAAAGAAGGAAGAAGGAAGAGGTATAGGTGAGAAGGGATAACACGATAGGGATGGGAGCTAGGGTGGGAAAGTTTTCCATTTAACACAGAGCAAGATGAAATCTACAAGCCAAGAGGATTGCCGCCAATAGAACTTAATTATGATGGCCATGGCAACTTGATTTCTAACCTCTAGAACTGTGAGAAAATTAATTTATGTTGCTTAAGCAGACCCACCCCCACCCTAATTGACTAGTAATTTTGTGTTTGTACCTGGGTCTTTTTTCAAAAGTTTATGTTTTTATTTTATAGCACAGAGAGCATTTAAGAGGGGAGAGGGAGAGACAAAGGCAGTCAACTGCAACACTGCTCCACCATTCAAGAAGATTACCCCCTGTAGATGGGGAGCAGGGGCTTAAACCTAGATCTTCGGGCACACTAGCATGTCCACTCAACCAAGCATGCTATTGCAAGCCCCACTTCACAGGTCAATTTTTAGAATGGTTTACTTAGATTTTATGGCAGGGATGTCAATAGGCACTGCCACAGATTGCTAACAACTTATATAGGCCTTTCTATTACAGTTCTATTTTGTCTAAGTTAATGTGTTTAAGAAGAAGTAATTGATTCACATTCTGAAATGCTTGTTACTCTCTCTTAACCCTCTCTTTCCTTTGTAGTAAAAATATATGATTAGAAAGAATGTTAGCCACTCTGAGGATCTTCATACTATTGACAAATGCCATATTTATCAGCAAACTTTCTCTTAAAGGATTAGTTAGAAAATATCTTTGGGGCTGGTGGTGGGCCATCTGGTTGAGTGCATATTACCATGTGTAAGGATCCAGGTTCAAGCCCTTATTCTTCACTTACCAGAGGGAAGTTTCATGATCTGTGAAGTAATGCTGCACAGGTATCTGTCTATCTTTTATCTGTCTATCTATTTTTTTTTCCTCCAGGGTTATTGCTGGACTCGATGCCTGCACCATGAATCCACCGCTCCTGGAGGCCATTTTTTCCCCCTTTTGTTGCCCTTGATGTTGTAGCCTCATTGTGGTTATTATTATTGCCATTGTTGATTTTCATTGTTGGATAGGACAGAGAGAAATGGAGAGAGGAGGGGAAGACAGAGGGGGAGAGAAAGATAGACACCTGAAGACCTGCTTCACCACCTGTGAAGCGACTCCCCCACAGGTGGGGAGCTGGGGGCTCGAACTAGGATCCTTACGCCGGTCACTGCGCTTTGCGCCACATGTGCTTAACCCCACTGCACCACTGCCCGACCCCCCACTATCCATCTATTTATCTTTCCCTTCTCTCTCAATTTTCCCCCCTGTCTTACCTAGTAAAGAATAAATTCTACTGGGAGTGTTATATTCATCATGTAGGCACTAATAACGCTGGTTGCAAAATATATATATATTCAGTTTTGTGAACCATACTATCTCCATTGCAGCCAACCTACTCTGTCAGAAAAAAACAGCCACAAACAATATCAAAATGAATAAATACGACTCATTCTAATATTTACCAAAACAGTTGGTGGACTAGATTTGACCTACAGGCTATATTTTGCTGAATCCTGCATTTCTTCTATTATCCTGCATTACTATTACTGATAACCTCTTTAGTTCAGTCATAAGATTACAAACCCCTTGTTCCAAGAGAGGCCTTTTTCAGGGATTTAGCTTCTCTACAACATTGTAAATGCTTACAAAACAAACTGAATTACTAACTGAAAATAGCTTAATACAACCTGCCCTATCCATGTGTCTTTTTGTTAATAACTATATATAGAAGACATTAATGTAATATAAATGTATATAGGTAACAGTTTTATGCTATATTATTTATGCAGTGTGTAACATCTTAATATACTTTGTTTTATAATTGCCTATACATTTATTTATATATACTTATTGAATTTTCTATGTTACATACTCACATAAAACTATCATAGTAAAACTTTTTTATAGTTTACTCATATTCTTACCTAAAATTAATGTTTGTGACTTTGATATTTTTAAAAAAGAACTATTTAATACATTAGAGATAGTTTTAAATGAGTGAGAGAGATAAAAAGAGAGAGACAGGAGAGAAACTGATAGACAAGCCAGAGAACTTCTCTGGTACATGTGACAGTAGGGACTGAACATGAAACCTCAGATATGCAAGTACTCTATCAGCTGAACTAATTCCTCAACTTCAGAAACTTTACCATTTTTTTTCACTCATGATTAGCATGTACATTTTTCATTACAACTTTTAATAATGTTTCAAGTTAAGAGGGAATATAGTAGAGTGGTGATAAGATTGAAGATGGAAAGTTGTGTTAGATATTTGAAGAATGTGGCATAATTGAGAGAACAAAAAGGCAACAGAAATATATGATGCTTACTATACAACAAAGGGGTCTTAATGACATGGCCATAAATATAAAGTGACTGTAACTTGGCTGCTGAAAGGTGGTAAGATATAAAGCAGACAAATGATTTAGCATACAGGAACCCAAAGGTAGAAATAAAAAGACGGAATTAGGGTCTTCCGGTGGGAAAAAGCAAGAAAGTGTATGATTCAATGCTGACTGCCCTGGGCCTACAACCTCTGCAATATGGCCCAAAGTCTCACCTCTCCAGAACCCTACCCTAATAAGTAAAGATTGATGCAGGCTAGGGTTATAGATCGACCTGCCAATTCCCATGTCCAGCAGAGAAAGAATTTCTGAAGCCAAACCTTCCACCTTCTGCACTTCATAAAGAATTTTGGTCCATACTCTCAGAGGGATAAAAAATAGGGACATTTTCGGGAGTCAGGCAGTAGTGCAGTGTGTTAAGTGCACATGGCGCAAAGCGCAAGGACCAGCATAAGGATCCTTGTTCGAGCCCCAGGCTCCCCACCTGCAGGAGAGTCGATTCACAGGTGGTGAAGCAGATCTGCAGGTGTCTATCTTTCTCTCATCCTATCTGTCCTCCCCTCCTCTCTCCATTTCTCTCTGTCCTATCCAACAACAATGACATCAACAACAATAACTACAACAATGAAACAACAAGGGCAACAAAAGGGAATAAATAAGTATTAAAAAAAAAAGAATAGGGACATTTCCAATGGAGGGGGTGGGACATGGAACTCTGGTGGTGAAAGCTGTGCGGAATTGTACTTCTGCTATCTTACAATCTTGTTAATCATTATTAAATCACTATTAAAATAAACAAATGTAAAGTTAGTGTCTATATGATCAAGTCAGTGCAAGAACAGACTAGCAGGAGTTTACAAATGTGGAGGATTAGGCAGGTGAGAATGATGGATAGAGCAACTAATTAGTTAGAGGATAGTATTAAGGAAATTATTATTTTTTGGTGTTTTTTATTTATTTAATAAAAGGAGATATTAATAAAATCATAGGATAAGAGGGGTACAACTCGATACAATTCCCGCCACCAGATCTCCGTATCCCATCCCCTCCCCTAATACCTTTCCTATTCTTTAACCCTCTGGGAGTATGGACCCAAGGTCATTGTGGGATGCAGAAGGTGGAAGGTCAGGCTTCTGTAATTGCTTCCCTACTGAATGTGGGCGTTGACAGGTCGATCCATACCCCCAGCCTGCTTCTCTCTTTCCCTAGTGGGGAAGGGATCTGGGGAAGCGGAGCTCCAGGACACATTGGTGGGGTCGTCTGTCCAGGGAAGTCTGGTCGCATCCTGCTAGCATCTGGAACCTGGTGGCTGAAAAGAGAGTTAACATACAAAGCCAAACATATTGTTGAACAATCATGGACCTAAAAGCTGGTGATTATGGTGGAGCATCCTATCCTCTAACCTGAGTGAAGTGGTATCCTAGGATATAAGAGGAGCAGTGAACGTGGAAACATACAATACAGTATTATGGCGTGGAGATTCCAGGACGGAGGCTGAAGTATGGGAAGCATAAGAAATAGAACAATAAGGCTGTGAAGATAGGATGCTGTTATAAGCAAGGTGTGGAATACTTTAAATGAGGGCAGAGTACAGCCATCAGCTGAATTGGGGCAGTGGATAAGAATTTATTTCTAAGAGTTTGATAGATCTGATCTAAGAGTTTGGGATAATTGTGAATTTGATTCAGATTAAGGACTATATACCTTCTTGAATTTGATCAAGAGGGAACAGAATCTGCCACACTAATGATTTCTTAGGGAATGGTAATGATCAAATCTATTGATGAGTATCTTCTTTGTACATGCTTTCTATCCATTTGTAATGGTAACGTAAGTGCTGGGAGATGAGAAACAGAAAAGCTGTCCAAGAATACACTGCTTTGTATCCATTTTAAAATCTGATTAAAGGTTACATCTTGAGCTTTGGAGACAACATAATGGTTATGGAAAAGACTTTCATGCCAGAGACTTCAGGACCTTGGTTCAGTCTCCTGTACCATCATAAGCCAGAACTGAGCAGTGCTTTGATCTTGGTTGGTCTTTCTTTCTTTATTTCATTAAATATATATATTAATTATATTATACATTGAATTACATTATATTTATATCTTCAGAAAATTTCTGTAACTAGAGTCATTTTTTTCTTTTTTAATATTTATTTCAATAAGATAGAAAGAGAGAGAGAGAGATACACCAGAGCATTGTTCAGCTCTGCTTATGGTGGTGCTGAGGATTGAACCTGGGACCTTAGAGCCGCACCCATCACAATATTTTGCATGACCATTATGCTGTCTCCCCAGCTCTCTAGTATCTTTGTATTTACATTTGAGAACTCAGAAAGTTTTGACTTGTCCATTTATCAGACACTGATGACTATTCACAAAATTAAGTTAAATTTATTAATGTAGGTTTGCAAATAATTCACTTTAATATCTCTCAGTCTAAAAATGAACTATGTAGACTAGCATTTCTTAAACATTTGCTCCCCTCCCTTGGTGCACAAATGGGTAATGCATATATGAGTATGTTCACATGAGCCATTTGAATTACAAAACCATTCATTTGCTTCTAGTGAAGCATCATAGAAGACAAATGCATGGTGATCATAATGATAAATTAACCTTGATTCCACTTTACATTTTGAAGGAAAAAATTATTAGTAGCAAGCTTTAATACTTTAATGAAATTTTCAGTACTATCTTTGTGATCCTTGTGACATACTTCACATCTGACTCCAACATCCTAAGAGTCACTCTCTAATCTCAGTGTAAAAAAAAAACACATCGGCTCTAATACCACATTATATCGATCAAAATAAATCAACTGCCATCCAAGAATGAGGATCATTGTATTTTCCTCTTTGCAATCATTTATTTGTAGGTTTTTTTTCCCCATCTCTATTTTCATACGTGATTTTCTTTTCTTTTTTATTTAAGAAAGTATTAATTAACAAAACCATAGGGTAGGAGGGGTACAACTCCACACAATTCCCACCACCCAATCTCCATATCCCACACCCTCCCCTGATAGCTTTCCCATTCACTATCCCTCTGGGAGCATGGACCCAGGGTCATTGTGGGTTGCAAAAGGTAGAAGGTCTGACTTCTGTAATTGCTTCCCCGCTGAACATGGGCGTTGACTGGTCGGTCCAGACTCCCAGTCTGCCTCTCTCTTTCCCTAGTAGGGTGGGTCTCTGGGGAAGCGGAGCTCCAGGACATATTGGTGGGGTCTTCAGTCTAGGGAAGTCTGGCCGGCATCCTGATGACATCTGGAACCTGGTGACTGAAAAGAGAGTTAACATACGAAGCCAAACAAATTGCTGAGCAATCATGGACCCAAAGCTTGGAATAGTGGAGAGGAAGTGTTAGGGGGGTACTCACTGCAAATTATAGTGTACTACTGCTTTCAGGTATATATTTTGCAGTAGTTTATGGATACGTGTGAACATAAGCTCTCTCTCACAGAAACTGGTGTATATCTAGGTTATGGGACTTTGTTAGAAAGTGAACCACCAGAGATGGAATTAGAGTATACTATGAAAGGAAAGGTCTCACCCGAGTAATGAAGCTGAAGGGTTGTCATTCCACACGTGAAGTCTCTGGACACAGTCTAAAGTGAAGAATGTTGAGGTGGCAATTGGCATTGGTTAGGTTGTGATCGGCAGATGCAATATTATTTGATATGGATTGGGAGAGGCATATGGGAAAGTGGGTTCCAGGACTGGGGGAAGTAGAGGCTCTATAGTAGAGATGTGAGGTTCCTGCTGTCTTAGAGTTCAAAAAGACAATCGATAGTTAATGTTATCATCACATTATTTGGAAATTGGGTTAACTTTGAAAAGTCCTTTTGTTAGGGTTTTCTGTACAGTACCCAGTATCTTGTATATACCTGTGCTATTGGTTGCTTCTGATCTACTTGGTCTAGGCTTTTGAGAAAGTCTGCATATCAATTATACAGCCTATATATTGAAAAGACTCAGTTTGTGTTTTGAAAAACTTCCAGACATACAATTAATTTTCCCCCTCTCATATTAATTAACTAGTGATTTATATGACTACATTTTACTAGGAGTGTACATAAACACCATTCCCACCACCAAAAGACTGTGACCCATCCCTCCCACCCACTCCCACCCCCCACTGTCCCAGGAAGCTGCAAGTCTACCCCTCACCACAGGGTTTTTACTTTGGTGCCCTACTTAACATTTGGTCAGGTCCTGCTTTTAGTTTCCCTTTCAGATCTTCTTACTCAACTTCTGTTGATGAGTGGGATCATCCTATACTCATCTTTATCTTTCTGACTTAGCTCACTTAACATAATTCCTTCTAGCTCTGTCCAAGATGGGTCAGAGAAGGTGGGTTCATTGTTCTTGATGGCTGCATAGTATTCCATTGTGTATATATACCACAGCTTTCTCAGCCACTCATCTGTTGTTGGGCACCTGGGTTGCTTCCAGGTTTTAGCTATTATGAATTGTGCTGCTATGAACATAGGAGTACACACCTCTTTTTGGTTGGGTGTTATGGAGTCCTTGGGGTATAACCCCAGGAGAGGAATTACTGGATCATATGGAAAGTCCATGTCTAGCCTTGTGAGAGTTCTCCAGACAGCTCTCCACAGAGGCTGTACCAATTTACATTCCCACCAGCAATGCAAGAGGGTTCCTCTGTCCCCACAGCCTCTCTCTGCATTTGTTGCTGCTGTCCTTTTTGATGTATGCCATTCTCACAGGGGTGAGGTGGTATTTCAATGTTGTCTTAATTTGTATTTCTCTGACAATCAGTGACCTAGAGCAGTTTTTCATATGTTTGCTAGCCTTCTGGATCTCCTCTGAGGTGAATGTTTTGTTCATATCCTCTGCCCATTTTTGGATGGGGTCATTTGCTTTTATGGTGCTAAGTTTGCTGAGCTCTTTATATATTTTGGTGATTAGTTTCTTGTCTGATGTGTGGCATGTGAAGATCTTCTCCCTTTCTGTGAGGGGTCTCTTTGTTTGTTTAATAGTTTCTTTGGATATGCAGAAGCATTTCAATTTGATGTAGTCCCATTGGTTTGTTTCTGCTTTAGTCTTCCTTGCAATTGGGTTTGATTCATCAAAGGTGTCCTTGAGGTGTAGGTGGGAAAGTGTTTTACCAATGTTTTCCTCTAAGTATTTGATTGTTTCTGGTCTGACATCCAGGTCCTTGATTCATTTGGAGTTGATTTTTGTTTCTGGTGAGAGAAAGTGGTTCAATTTCTTTCTTCTGCATGTTACAACCCAGTTTTCCCAGCACCATTTATTGAAGAGAGCCTCCTTCTTCCATTTAATCCTTTGGGCCCCCTTATCAAAGATTAGATGTCCATAGATGTGGGGATTTATTTCTGGGCTTTCAATTCTGTTCCACTGGTCTGTGTGCCTATTTTTGTTCCAGTACCATGCTGTTTTGATGATGATGTCTTTATAATATAGTTTAAGGTCTGGGAGTGTGATGCCTCCATTTCTGTTTCTTTTCCTCAAGATGTTTTTGGCAATTCTAGGTATTTTCAGGTTCCAGATAAATGATTGTAGTGTTTGTTCTATTCTCTTAAAGAAGCTTGGTAGAACTTTGATGGGTATTGCATTAAATTTGTATATGGCTCCGGGGAGAATATTCATTTTGATGCTATTTATTCTTCCAATCCATGAGCATGGGATATCTTTCCATCTCTTGGTATGATTTTCTATTTCCTTGAGTAGCGACTCATAGTTTTCAGCATACAAGTCTTTCACTTCTTTGGTCAACTTGATTCCTAGGTATTTGATTGATTTTTATGAAACAGTAAATGGGAGTGATTTCTGGATGTCTTCTTCTTCAGATTTAGTGTTTGCATAAAGAAATGCCACTGATTTTTGTACATTGATTTTGTAGCCTGATACCTTGCTATATTGCCTAATAACTTACAGTAGTTTTCTGCTGGATTCTTTAGGTTTTTCTATGTATACTATCATATCATCTGCAAATTGTGAGAGCTTGACTTCTTCCCTTCCCATATGTATCCCTTTGATTTCTTTCTCTTGCCTGATTGCTATGGCAAGAACTTCCAATACTATGTTGAAGAGTAACGGTGACAGTGGACAGCCCTGTCTAGTCCCTGATCTGAGGGGGAATGTTTTCAGCTTCTGTTCATTGAGTACGATGTTGGCTGTAGGTTTGCCATATATAGACTCTACTATCTTGAGGAATTTCCAACCTATTCCCATTTTTTGTAGAGTTTTGAGCATGAATGGTTGTTGGATTTAGTCAAATGCTTTCTCTGCATCTATTGAGATAATCATGTGGTTTTTGGCTTTGCTTTTATTGATGTGGTGAATGACATTGATTGACTTACGGATGTTGAACCAGCCTTGCATTCCTGGGATGCATCCCACTTGGTCGTGATGAACAATCTTTTTGATATGTTGCTGTATCCGGTTGGCCAAGATCTTGTTGAATATTTTGGCATCTATGTTCATCAGAGATATTGGTCTGTAGTTTTCCTTTTTTTTTCTGTCCCTATCAGTTTTTGGTATCAGGGTGATGTTGGCTTCATAGAAGGTGGAAGGGAGTATTCCTGTTTCTTCAAAATTACGGAAAAGCTTAAGAAGTATGGGTACTAACTGTTTCCTGAAAGTTTTATAGAATTCGTTTGTGAAGCCATCTGGTCCAGGACTTTTGTTGTTGGGGTGATTTTTAATAACGGTTTCCATTTCTTTGTCTGTGATTGGTGCATTTAGATTTGGTAGTTCTTCTTGCTTGAGTTTTGGAAGGGCATATGCTTCTAGGAATTGTTCCATTTCTTCGAGATTCTCTAGCTTGGTGGCGTATAGTTCTTTATAGAAGTTTCGCAGGATTTTCTGGATTTCTGTGGTGTTAGTTGTGATATCTCCTCCATCATTTACAATTCTATTAATTTGAGTCTTCTCTCTTTTTTGTTTGGTGAGTCTGGCTAGGGTTTTGTCAATTTTGTTTAATCTTTCAAAGAACCAACATTTGGCTTCGTTGACCTTTTGTATGGTTCTTTTATTTTCGATGTTGTTTATTTCTGCTCTAACTTTAGTGATTTCTGTCCTTCTGGTTGCTTTAGGGTTCCTTTGTTCCTCTTCCTCTAAGTCCTTGAGGTGTGCAGTAAGGTTGTTCATTTGAGCTTTTTCTTGGTATTTAATATGTGATTGTATGGCTATAAGTTTCCCTCTCAGTACTGCTTTAGCTGTGTCCCAAATATTTTGATAGGTTGTGTCTTCATTTTCATTTGTTTCCAGGAACATTTGAATTTCCTGCTTGAGTGAATCTCTGACCCAGTGGTTCTTAAGGAGTATGTTGTTTAGTTTCCAAATTCTGCGTCTTTTAATAATTTTCTTTTTGTTGTTAAATGTTAGTTTTACTCCACTGTGGTCTGAGAAGATACTTGGGATGATATTGATGTTCTTGAATTTATTGATGCTGTCTTTGTGGCCTAACATGTGGTCTATCCTTGAGTATGTGTTATGTGGATTTGAAAAGAAGGTGTATTCCAGTTTTTGGGGGTGAAGGACTCTGAAAATGCCCAAGAGGTCTAGTCTGTCAATCTCTTCATTCAATTCTCTTGTATCTTTGTTGGTTCTCTGTTTTGTTGATCTGTCTAAGTGTGAGAGTGGGGTATTGAAGTCTCCCACTATTATTGTGCTTGACGTATTTAGATAGTCCCTCATTGGGTGCATAGATGTTAATAATTGTTTTTTTTTAATTTTATTTATTTTCCCTTTTGTTGCCCTTTTTGGATGTTAATAATTGTTAAGTCTTCTTGGCTGATTGATCCTCTAATCATTATGTAATATCCTTGCCTATCTTTTATTACTTTATTTAATTTAAAATCTATCATGTCTGAGTTGAGAATGGCTGTTTCTGCCCTTTTTTGTGGTCCGTTAGCCTGTATGATAGTTTTCCATCCTTTCACTTTAAGTAGTGTTTATCTTGTTGTGTCAGATGGGATTTTTGCAAGCAGCGTATGGTTGGGTTATGTTTTCTGATCCATCCCCCCACTCTGTGCCTTTTGATGGGTGAGTTGAAGCCATTGACATTTATTGATATTATGGATTTAATATATTGTAGTGCCATTGTTCAAAAAAAATTTTTTTTGTTTGCTCTGATATATTGCAAGTATTATAGTGATGTTCTTGTTTATAAGAGGTCTTTTAGAACCTCTTTCAGGGCTGGTTTGGTGATGGTTGCCTCCTTTAACTGTTGTTTGTCTAAGAAGGTTTTGATCCCTCCATCTAGTTTGAATGAAAGTCTAGCTGGATATATTATCCTTGGTTGAAACCCTTTTTCATTCAGGGCTTGATAGATATCTTGCCATTCTCTTCTGGCTTTTAGAGTTTGAGTGGAGAAGTCTGCAGATAATCTTATGGGTTTTCCCCTGTATGTGACTTTTTTTTTCTCTCTTGCAGCCTTTAGGACCCTTTCTTTATCCTTACTTTTTCTCATTGTGACTATGATGTGTCTTGGTGTCTTCAGGTCTTGGTTGATTCTGTTTGGAACTCTCTGGGCTTCTTGAATCTTGATGTCCTTTCTGTTATTCAGGTCTGGGAAGTTTTCTTCTATTATTTCCTCTAGAATGTTTGCTTCCCCTTCCTCTCTTTCTTCCTCTTGCAGGCCAATTATACGAATGTTACTTCATTTGAGATCATCCCATATGTCTCTATTGTTGTTTTCAGTGTCTGTTAATCTCTTTTTAAGCTCTTTTACCTCTTTCTTAGTTTTCTCTAACTCATCCTCTGTCTGACTAATTCTGTTTTCTGCTTCTGTTAGTCTGCTTTCCCTTGCCTCAGCTTCTTTCTTCATTACAGCTATTTCAGCTTTCAGTTCTCTAATTGCCTCAAGATAATCAGTATTTTCCTTGGGAGTCTCAACTGTTGTTTCCCTAATACTGCCATTCCTTTCCTCCAATGTTGTTTTCATTTCTGTGATTAATAAGTTTATTATTGCTTGCATACTTTTCTTATCTATGGTTACTTCTGGCTGATTTGTAGTTTTTTCTGGCCTCTTGTCTTCATTCATTGTAGTAGCAGTTTTATTTGTTTTTGATCTACCCATTTTTTTGATTTATGTGTTTATTTTTTTATGCTCTGTTGTTCCTCAGTTGTTGTGTCTTGAGTACAAGCAACACTGTACTAAATACCTTTATGACAATTGCACTCACCAACCTCAGGAATTACAGTAGCAACTGAAGCAAGTATTGAAGCAGTTTAATTACTACCAGTTAGCCAAACAATTTCTGCAGTCCGTGAAAAAATAGTAACCAAATCCCAGTGAAGAAGAAAGAGAAAAGAAAGAAGGGATAGTAAGAATAGACAGTTATGCAAATCTACTATCCACTGTATATTCTAGGGATAACAAGAGGGGAAAGGGAAGTAAAGCAGAGATACACACATAGAGAGTCCAATCTGAGTCAGATTTCTTCCCCAAAATAATTCTAAAATTCAGAAAGGCAAAGAAGGAAGGAAGAAGTGTATGACAAGATAAAAAAAAAAAAAAGAAAAAAAGAGATGAGAGAGAAAAGAGAAAAGATAAGAAAAAGAGCTGTAATTAAAGAGCAGTGAAAGGAAAGGTTTTTTTTGTTACTTTATTTTTAATTTAATTTAATTTTTTTAATTAGCTAGGAGGAGGAGGAAGGGGAGAGTCTGTAGAAGAGGTAGGAGTAAGGAGACAAGTTCCTCCCATAATATATAAGATGCCCACTACCCTAGCAATGAAAGATACCCTAAGAGTTAATTCTGATCAACCTAAAGGGGGGGGGGAAGATATATGCCTTTATATAATATTAATAATAAAATAGAGCAGGGTAAAAAAAATCCCTGTCCCAGATTACCTCAAACCTTGTGATCAGAGGCAGCTGATTGTTAAGAAAGAGAAAAAAAAAAAAAAAAAAACCTCAGGACTAGACAAGGATAGCTAAAATAGACAGTTATGCAAATCTACTATCCACTGTATATTCTAGGGGTAGCTAAAGGAGGAAGGAAAGTTAAGCAGAGATACTCGCAGTGAGAGTCCACACTGAGTCAGAATTCTTCCCCCAAATAATTCCCAAATGAGTATCAGTGAATTCAAAAAAGCACACTGTTTGGTGGTGTGGTGGATGGGTCCTGTTGCTTTGGAAGCTGTAGGATTAAGGAAGAAAGGATGACAAGAATGAGAAAAAGAAAAAAAAAGAAAGAGAAAAAAGAAAAAGATAAGAAAAAGAACAGTCATAAAAGAGCAGTGAAAGGAAAGAGTTTATTTATTTATTTATTTTTAATTATTTAATTAGCTATGCGGGGTGGGGGGGGGGCTTGGCTACTTAGAAAGAAAAAAGGCCAGAGGTTTCAGAAGGGTATAGACTTAGAATGAATGATACTCCCTGGTGGGACAGGAATCTTGGTAAAGAAAGAAGCTCAGCAGGGAAGCCTGCTAGGAGCTGGTCCCCAGGGATTGGTTATGGGGGGGGGGGGGAAGTGTGCTTAATAATTTAAAAGAAAACATTTTTTTCCCCTTTTTTTCTACTCTATTTTTTAACACAAATTAAGTTATAGTCACCTCCTTGGTGTCACCGTAGGACCCCTTATGACTGCCCTACTAAAGGCAGAAAATCCTACTGTTTCCAGAAGATGTGGTCAGAGCTCAAGCCACTAGCAGCTTCTCAGTCCGCCATCTTCCGGGAACCCCCTTCCCCCCATATCTTATCTTCAGTGACTGATATGTTTGACAACAGATATACATAATCTGACACTGTCAGAACAGATCCTCAATTTTACTATTTGCTGGGTTTAAAAATGTGACAGATTTTGAAACGTGCTGTATGTTCCCAAAAACTGACTGCTTGTAAACTCCCCTTCTGCTTCCTTGCCTGGTTCTATCACGTGCATCTCAGGAATAGCTCTAGTGCACTGTGAAGGCCATCTTCCTGTGGCCCAAGTTTAGAAACATGGCTGTGTGACCTAGCCTGAGTTTGGTGAATTTAGAAATTAAAAAAGATATGTTCTATGATTAAAACATTTATTATTATTATTGTTATTATTATTATTATTTAGTTATGAGATTTAAATTTGGTTGTCCAAAATGAAAGGTCATTTTCTTTTTAATAGAAAGGCTTCAATATATTCTGTCTTAGCAAACAATACTTTTTACTTTGATTTTTTTGCCTCTAGCTATTTCATTGCTATTTTTAGCAAAACACCAGAGTGTTTTCTATATAGTGTCTTTTCCTTCCTTTCCTTTGCCCTTTGAGCCAACTTTAATGAAGCTTAGAATGTCATCAGTGACTCTAAGGTTACAGTGTAATGGTCACTTGAGGGACTTAATTTTGCCTTCCCCCTCGACACTCAACATCTTTTTTTTTTTTTTTTTTTGCCTCCAGGGTTATCGCTTGGGTTCAGTGCCTGCACTACAAACTACAAACCCACCGCTCTTGGAGGCTACTTGTTCCCTTTTGTTGCCCTTTTTTTTATTGTTGTTTTTGTTACTGCTGTCGTTGTTGTATAGGGCAGAGAGAAATCAAGAGGAGGGAAAAACAGCAGTGGAGAGGATAGATACCTGCAGACCTGCTTCACTGCCTGTGAAGTGAACCCCTGTAGGTGGGGAGCTGGGGGCTCGAACTGGGATCCTTATGCCAGTTCTTGTGCTTCACACCATGTGCCCTTAACCCACTGCACTACTGCCCAGCCCTCTCAATATCATTTTTCATTATTCATTTATTCAAAACATCCTTCCTTTGGCTCCTGGAATACCACAGCAGCTTCTGACTAACTTATTGGTTATTTTTTTTCCTCAGATTCTCTCTCTGTGTTTTCATTTTCACAGTGTCTGTATTTAATATTCCAAAGATGTCTCTGCTCTCCATTTGTGTCTACTGCATGTCTCCCTACTGATCTTATTCAGTCTCCATAGCTTTGGAAACATATGTAAGCTGATGGTTCACATATTTATGTCTTCACCTCTTACCATCCGTGAGCTCCAACTTAGCTCACACTTCAGATCCCAAACACACCCAGCCTGCTCCTCCATTTATCTTCTTCATTTTATTATTGCCAACCCCATTTACCATGATCCTACTGAATAGTCAACTTCAGGTTTTCTCTTCTGTACATCTTTTATACAGTCAATCAGCCAACCCTGTAGTCTGTTGGCATCACAATATATTCTGTGCTGTCAGCTGGGAAGTGACTCAGCAGGTAGAGGGAATTTCTTGAAACATAAAGCCTGGGGTTTTTATTCCTTCTGCCACATATGGCAGAACAGTATTCTGATCTCTCTCTTTCTCCACTAAAATCTGCATCTTTCTCTCTCTTTCTCCACAAAAATATGCATCTTGTATCTTCTCAATTTTCCTGATTTCCACAGTTACTTTTTAAGTCTAAAATACCATCTTCTATCTCCTGGGTTATTGAATTAGTCTTCACATTACAGTCCCTTGCAAATTTTCCTACTACCTAAATTCCATTTTTGAGACAAAAATTGAGAGTGAGCTTCTCCACAATCATGCATCAGGACCTGAAACCCCCACCCCCACCCCGAATCCTTTACTTTGGTGAAATACACCAATTCCAGTCCAAGTTCGTCTTTGTGTTTCCCATTCTGTTCTTATGTTTCACTTCTATCTATAAGTGAGATCTTCCCATATTTATCCTCTTTCTGGCTTATCTCTCTTAACATGATTCCTTCAAACTCCATCCAAGATGAGGTGAAGAAGGTGAATCCATCATTTTCCATAGCTGAGTAGAATTCGATTATGTACTACCAATGATATACTTATTATATCATATATTATAATATATATTACTTACATTATATTAGAATATATATTATATATATTATATTCTGTACTATATATTATGTATTAGATTATATATGTAATATATATGTATATATGTACTATATATTATGTATTATATAAAATATTATATTATATATCATGAACTACCGATTATATACTTATTATATTATTATTATATACCGAATATGTACTATCGATTATATACTACCACTTTATCAGCTATCATCTGTTGTTAGACACCTGGGTTGCTTCCAGATTTGGGCTATTATAAATTGTGCTGCTATGAACATAGGTATATATGTATCTTAGGGTGGGTAAATTTGGTTTCTTAGGATATATCCCCAGGAGAGAAATTGCTGGGTCATAGGACAGGTCCATTTCTAACCTTCTGAGAACTCTCCAGACTGCTCTACGTAGGGGTTGGACCAATTTATATTCCCACCAGTAGTTCAAGAGAGTTTCTTTGCCCTCACAACCTTTCTATCATTTGTTGTTGCTATCATATCTGATGTATGACATTCTCATAGTGGTGAAGTGGTATCTCATTGTTGTCTTTATTTGCATTTTTTGACAATCAGTGACTTGGAGCATTTTTCATATGTCTGTTCATCTTTTGGATATCTTCTTTGGTGAATATTATGTTCATATCTTCTCATTTTTGGATGGGGTCATTTGTTTTATTTTTGTTGCTGTGTTTGATTATATATATATATATTTATATATATATATATATATATATATATATATATATATATATATATATATATTTGTTATTAGTCTTCTATGATGTACGGCATACAAAGATCTTTTCCCATTCTTAAGGAGTCTCTTCAAGTAGTGTTTTTTTTCCTGTGCAGAAGCTTTTCAATTTGATGTAGTCCCATTGGTTTATTTTTGTTTTAGTTAATATCATCAAAATGAATATTCTACTTAGAGTCATATATAGCTTTAAGACAACTCCATCAAGGTCCTATACTTTTAAAAAAGAGAGTAGAACAAAAGCTACAAATGTTTATCTAGAACCAGAAAGTACCTAGCAATCTTGAGAAGAAAGAACAAAACTGGAGGCATCGCACTCCCAGATCTCAAACTATATCATAGGGCTTGTAATCAAAACTGCCAGGTACTGGAACAAATATAGACAGAATAACTATTAAATGGAAAAAGAAAAGTATCTTCAACAAAATGGCGATGGGAAAATTGGGTTGAAATGTGCAGATGAGTGAAACTGAACCACTACATTTCATCAGATACAAAAGTAAATGAAACAGATCAATGACTTATATGTTGGGCCAGACACTGTCAAATAATTAAAATATTGGCAAAACTCTTTTGCATTTAATTTTTTTTTTTTTTTGCCTCCAGGTTTTTGCTGGGGCTTGGTTCCTGCACTACGAATCCACAGATCTTGGAGGCCGTTTTTCCCCTTTGTTGTCCTTGTTAATGTTATTATTGCTGCTGCTGTTGTTGGACAGGACAGAGAGAAATTGAGAGGGAAAGGGGAGATAGAGAAGGGGAGAGAAAGATAGACACCTGCAGAGCTGCTTCACTGCTTGTGAAGAGATTCTCCTGCAGGTAGGGAGTCAGAGGCTCAAACCAGGATCCTTACTCAGGTCCTGGACCTTCGCGCCATGTGCGTTTAACCTGCTGTACTACCTCCCGGATCCCTTGCATCTAGATTTTATAGGTATCTTCAATGAAACAAATTCAATTTAGAATGAATTTTTGAAAGTGTAAGTGACATTAAAAGTAAAAAACAAAACAAAACAAAACAACTCTAAGAGACAGAGACATTTCTGGGGGTTGGGAAGTGACACAAAAGGTTAAGTTCACATAATTCAAAGAACAAGGAGAGGCTCAACGATCCTGGTTCTGGCACCTGGCTCCCTGCTTGCAGGGGTGTCACCTTACAATCCATGAAGCAGGTCTGCAGATATCTATCTATCTTTGTCTTCCCCTTCCCTCTCAATTTCTCTCTGTTCTATCCAACAACAACAATAATAATAATAAATATCTGCCAGCAGCAGTGGATTTGTAGAGAGAGAGACACTTCCTGGTGATCTTATAAAAAACAACTAGCCATAGATCCTGCATCTTTGTTCCTTATTTTAGTTATGGCACTCAAATATCAATGCACAAAATACATTTTTTTCCTATAGCCCCCCCCCCCCCGTCCAATTGAAAAATTTATGAGAGCAGGAATTTACTTTTTGTGGATCACACATTTCTCAGTACTTCAAATACTACCTGATGGATAATAGCTACCTGATGATTATGTATTGCATAAGTGAATCATTGAAGTAACAGTATTACTTTCAAAGTTTCCCCTATGTTAACTGTTTTTCTTTCTTTATTTTTAAGTCTGGACAACTTTTCTGTTATCACAGGTCCTCTAAACCCAAATTAAAAACAAAGATATCATATCTATATCCCCAATATAAACAAATTCTGATGTTCATTTTTTTTAATGAACCCCTCCTCTACCTTTTAGGATTTGTAAGTATTCTGTTCCTTTAAAAAATATTTTATTATTTTTATTTTAATGAGAGATAGAAAGAGATGCACAAAGAGGAAGACACAGAAAGACTAGAGTAGTTCTCAGCTCTGGCTTATGGTGATGCTGAGGACTGAACCAGGGACTTCAGAGTCTAAGGCATGAGAGCCTTTTATATATTCATTATGCTATCTCCTCAGCCCTGGACTATATTATTTAAAAAAAAATATCTTTAAGGGGCCAGGAGGTAGTGCAGTGGTTTAAGCACACATGGTGTGAAGTGCACTCACAGATGTAGGGATTCTGGTTCGAGCCTCAGGCTCCCCACCTTCAGGAGGGTTGCTTTACAAGCGGTGAAGCAGATCTGCAGGTATCTTATCTCCTTCTCTGTCTTCCCCTCCTCTCTCAATTTCTCTCTGTCCTATCCCACAGCAATAACAATAACTACAAGGACAACAAAAATGGGGAAAAAATGGACTCCAGGAGCAGTAGATTCATAGTGCAGGCACTGAGCCCCAGCAATAACCCTGGAAGCAATAATATATACATCATATCTATATCCTCAATATAAACAAAAATTCAGAGCTTCATAATTCAGGGATTTATGGTATTTTATTTATTCACTTGTAGAGGGTGAGTGGCAGAGAGAGGTAGAGGAAAAGACATCTGTAGTACTACATCACCCCTGCAGGTAGGAACTGGGGTCTTAAATCTAGGTCCTCACACATGGAAATGTTTGTGATCTACCAGGATCACCATTACCCAGCCCCTAAGTATTACATTCTTAATGTTAATACACATTAAAAAAAAGAAAAGAAAAAAACTAGTTCAAACTTAAGGTGTTAGGAAATTAACAGAAGAAAGAAAGAAAGAAAAAGCCCAAGTATTATTTAAAGGCCAGTGTTAGAAAAATCTTTGCAGCGGAAAAACTTCTTAAAATAGATCATGGAATGGAATTTTCAAGAAAAGAATATCTAATTTCCACTTGTAGGAGTACAAACTAGTTCATCCAATAAAAGCATCAGTTTATAATTTAATATGGAATTGAATGATTCTATGTTTATTTAATGATTGTATAGGAGCCCAAGCATTGGTGCACCTAGTTAAGTGCACATGTCACCATGAGCAAGGACCCTGGTTTGAACTCCCACTCCCCACCTTCAGGGGCAAATTTCACAAGCTGTAAATTAAAATATTGCAGTTTTCCCTCTATCTCTCCTCCCCCTCAGTTTCTCTCTGTCCTATCAGAGGAAGAAAAGAGAGAGAGAGAGAGAGAGAGAGCAGAACGGATGGAGAGAGAGACAAGGAAAGGAAAAATAGTGGCTACCAGAAGCAGTGGATTCATCTGCTGGCACCAAGCCCCAGAGATTAACCTGGTGAATAATAATAATAACAACAACAATAATAATAATAGCAGTAGTAGTAGACCACTTGTGAACCTGTGCTACTATGAAAAAGCAAGGTTGATTTATTTAGTATATTATCCCACAAGAATATAGAAGCCAAAGCTATAAGTTTAAGTTCATGATTTTTATCATTAAAACTGTTGTTGGAAAATGCTAAAACTCACATGCAGGAAGTTCGAATTAATCCCAGTTTGCAACTGATGAGATATATAAACAGCAAAGGTAAATTACTACACTTGATTGTAGATTTTTGCCCAAGTTTAATTTTTTAAAAAGATGCCCTTTTCTTCACAGTTATGAAAGGGTAGCCAACCCTATGACTTAAAAAACACTATTTTTAAAAAAGCATACTAAACTTTCAACTATCAATGTATGACAGATGTCAAGGTTCTTTCTTTTTGCCTCTGTATCTCAGTTGTCTATTTTAAAATGTAGATAAGTAGGCTATCAAGGGAGAAAAAGTGCACTGGTTTCAGTTTTAATTTTCTGTTCTGCTGCTAACTGACTCACTCTTTAATTTTGGTCCAAAACCTCTCTGGACCTCAGTTTTTTAATCTAATAAATGGGGATCTTAATTTGTCACCTTCATTTTGACTGAGCTATTTACAGATAAGTATCAACCTTTTTGAGTTGTAAAATGACTTATTTGCTGAATATAAATTAGATGCCTTTGCAAGTATGTTAATTTTTTTTCCATTCAATTATGCAAGTATGTCTTTATGACAGTAAAATGAATAATTTCAAATAGTGAAAATTCACATAGGACACTGCAGCAGAAAGTACTTTGTAAGGCCCTTAAGCTTATCAATATATATAAGTCATTTTCTGACTTTAGAGAGTTTGACCTTGTCAAAGGCTAAGCAGTCAGGCCCCAGAGGTCTTGGGTTCAAAACTTGGCACCACTATATGCCAAAGATGAACAGTGTTCTGGTCTCTCACTCGCTGTCTATATCCCATGAAAATAAATATTTTTTCAAAGAAAACTAGGCATTGGTATTATCTGTCATTGCTATAAGCTCAAAAGAGGGTTACATCTTGAATTGTGCATACATTTATTTAATGTGAAATGTAAGCAAAATCAAATCCCATATACTGGCAAATGAAAACTCTCAGGGTAACATGTTTGTTATGCATATTAGCAGCTGTCGGACAATGAAGGAGCCTCCATCTAACAAGCATTCTGTATTCTCAAACCCTGGGAGAATGAAGGCTATTCAGAGATACTGAAGACTATTACCATATATTTAGAAGTAACTTAAGTAAATTGCATCCCTACTTCATAGAGGCAATTTAAAATAAACTCTGCTAGACCTGAATTAAAGACTGCATATTTTGTTGAATCACCTATTTGATTTCATTTTATATTGTGCAATATCTAGATTTGAAATAAAAAATTGTGTTAATTTGTGAGGGTGTGATTGCTGAAACACTTTGTGTATTGAATAATGAACTCTGGTATCTCCTTCCTAGTGCCTTTTACTTCTTGGCTTAGAGAAAATAACACTCAGTTAAAAAAGGAAAACATTAATGAAATAGTTTGTTTCTTGAATTATATGTATTAACATGAGGTCAAAGTAATTAGATGATAACATTCACATAATTTTAAAGATAAAATACTTTGGTCTTATTTAACCATTTCTCCTTTTTTTTTTTTTTTTTTGCCTCCAGGGTTACTGCTGAGGCATAGTGCCTGCACCATGAATCCACTGCTCCTGGAGGCCATTTCCCCCCCCCCCCTTTTTTGTTGCCCTGGTTGTTGTAGCCTTGTTGTGGTTATTATTGTTGTTATGGATATTCGTTGTTGGATAGGACAGAGAGAAATGGAGAGAGGAGGGGAAGAGTGATTTTTATTTTTTAATTTTTTAAATTGTTTATTTACTTATTTTGTATTACAGAATTGCATATTGACAGGGGTTTGATTCCACACTATTCCCACCACTAGAGTCCTGAATCTTCACTCTCCCCACTGCAATCCACCACTGTTCCCCTAACGTTGTAGACATGGACCAACCATCTTCTTACAACTATCTGTCCACATTCATACACAGTTGCCCCTTCTTTTTCTGATTCCATCCTCTCTTCCTCTCTAAGCCACTCATGACATCATAGCTACCTCCATATGTCCCTCTCCTTTTCCTTCTGTGAGTGATTTTTATAAATATTAGTGAAACATGCAAGACAGAATAATTTTAAACTTTCTCTTTAAATGATTTTATTTTCAATTGATTCAAGACTTTTGAGAGATATCAGCCTTTTCCTTAAGGCCACCCTCCATAGTTGTTATCATATTTCCAGTGTTTCATTAGGAAATGAAAATCTTTCTACTCTTCACTGCAGCAGTAGCTAGTACTCAGTGAGATCTTACTATGTACACATAGTGTATTTGCTAAACATTTGAATGATCATTTAATCACTAAATTCCTTACATAGTAAGTATTGCTATTATCTCCCCTTTTAAGATGAGGAGACAACCATAAAGAATGACTAGAGGGGCCAAGTGGTGGCTTATGCTATAGGTGGCACACATTACCATGTCTGAGAAACCTAGTTCAAACCCTGGTCCCTACCTGTAGGTGGGAAGGTTCACAAGCAGTGGAGTAGTGCTTCTCTTCTTCTTTTCATTCTTCCTTTCTATTACTTCTCCTCTCTAACCCTCTACTGAAGGAAAAAGAAAAAGGAGGAAAAAAATCCTACCTGGAATAGTAGATTTATGCAGGTACTGAGCCTCACGGGTAACTTTGCTAGTAAAAAAAAGAGAGAGAGAGAAAGAGAGGAGAGAAAGAGAGAGAGAGAGAGATATTTTGGATTTCATTAGTGACAGTATTGATTTACAAAATTGTAAGATAACAGGGTTATAATTCTGTGTTATTCCCACTACCAGAGTTCTGTGTCCCCGTTCCCTCCATTGGAAGCTACAGTAGTTTTCCCAAAGTTACAGATATGTGTGGACTAATCTATAACTATCTGTCTATATTTTCATATACTTGCCCATTTTGTTCTATGCTCCTGCCTTCTCTTTCTAAGTCACACCTACACCTATTACTACTTCCAAATGACCTTCCTTTATTCCTCTTCTCTCTCCAAGTCCTGATGGAATTAGAGTTCAGAGCCCTTTGGTCATCTTCCTCTAACATTTCTTCCACTCAGGGAGTATGGATCAAAATCATTTTAGGGGTGCAGAAGGTGGGAGTTCTGGCTTCTGTAATTGCTTCTCCCTAGATATGGGCCTTTCAGGTTGATCCATACCCCAATCCCGTTTCTATCTGTCCCTAGTGAGGTAGGGCTCTGCAAAGGTGAGATTCCAGGACACATTTGTATGTCATATGCCCAGGGAAAGCAGGAGGGAATCATGATACCATCTGCAAATTGATGACTGAAAGGCAGTAAGATATAAAGCACAAAAAATTATTAATAAACAGTAACCAAAGCGTAGGAATAAAGCAGGTGAAAATAGAGATCTTTGGTTGGAAAGAAGCTAGAAAGTCTATTTTAGGTATGCTCCTAGGGGCACATGACTGGTAATTTTTGCTCAAGCTTGACAGCTACTATGGACAAAAATATTGTCTAGGAAGATGGTGTCACAGTTGAGACTAGTTCTAGAAAGTTGTATTACGGCAGAGAGTTGCTCGCAAACTTGAAGATAATCTATAAATAAAATTAAATGTTTACCCATATATGACCCAGGGCCCATATAGATTACTATATAGCACAGGAGGGGGTTGAGCGATAGTGCAGCAGGTTAAGCGCATGTGGCGTGAAGCGCAAGGACCAGCATAAGGATCCTGGTTCGAGCCCCCGGCTCCCCACCTGCAGAGGAGTTGCTTCACATGTGGTGAAGCAGGTCTGCAGGTGTTTATCTTTCTCTCCCCCCCTCTGTCTTCCCCTCCTCTCTCCATTTCTCTCTTTCCTATCTCACAACGACAACATCAACAACAATAACTACAACAACAATAAAAAACAAGGGAAAATTAAAAAAAATATATTATATATATATATATATATATAGAGAGAGAGAGAGAGAGAGAGAGAGAGAGAGAGAGAGAGAGATAGCGCACAGGAGCCTGTACAACCTCTGAGTCCCTGTTGGTCTGAGCTCAGAATTCATGGTCACAGCTGGAAACATTCTAGGCTGCATTGATTTCAACCTGTCTTCCTCAAGTGGCAGGGTAGAATGACCCAGCCTCCCTTTAGATAGTGGGGCAGTCCCTACTATTTCTACTTTATAGGGAAGATAAGTTCCTGGAATGGCCCAGGAAAGGGTTTATGCTGATGTTCCTGATAAAAGTAGCCAGTCATGGCGTCTCCTTACTTTCCTTTAGTCCTTTGTTTGTAAACTAAAAAGTTCCAAATTGAGGAGAATGGCTGGTTCAGTAGCAGGTTGGCAGCTCTGAGATTCTTCATTCTGTCTGGTTACTAAGAAACTATTCTAAGATGATGATTGCTTCTTCACTATTCTCCCTTTGCTCACCCAACCTCATTATTTGGGAAGTTATCACTTTCTCAAAAATGATTTCTCTTTTTTTAAAAAAAAATTTATTTAAAAAATGGGAATGTTGACAAGACTATAGGATAAGAGGGGTGTGTTTCCACACAATTCCCACTACCAGAACTCCATGTCCAATTCCCTCCCATGATAGCATCCCTGTTCTTTAGCCATCTGGGAGTATGGACCCAGGATCATTATGGGGTGATGAAAGTGGAAGGTCTCTCTTCTGTAATTGCTTCCCCAATGCATATGGGCATTGGCAGGTTGATCCATACCCCCAGCCTGTTTCTTTCTTTCCACAGTGTGGCAGGGTCTTGGGAAGATGAGGCTCCTGGACACATTGGTGAGGCTTTGCTTGGGGAGATATCCCCCCTCCTTTGGATGACACCCTTGCTGAGCCTTGAATCTTGATAAAGAAATGAGCTCCACAGGAGGCCTACCAGGAGCCACAGATGAGGGGGTTATTCTTGGGGAAGGGGGGGTGCGGAAAAAAAATAGCAAAGCCAAAACCTCCAGCTGCATCCCTATTTCCTTTGTCCTTTTAGGCCTCAGTTTATCATCTCATGGGGGCTTATAGGGCTCTTCCTTGGTTCCACCCTGACCTCCCCATGCACTTCTCCACTGGCCCAAAAATCTTACCGTCACCCAAGACTTTCAGGTTGAAAGCAGCTTCCTTGCAGAGTTCACACCAGGTGTTGTCTCTAAGCTGCCATCTTGGCTCCACCATTAGCTAGTTCTCTTTATATGTATCACTAAAGAGAGCATATTATGTAACACAGTGAAAACTAATTTAATATTTATTTAGATGATTGTGAGAGCACACAGTAGGGGCACTTCCTTGCGATCATGACTGAGTTGAGTTTTAGTGACTTGATCTAGTTCTATAGTTGAACACTGTTAATTCTCATTTTTAATATTTGATAATTGCTAGCTATACTTAACCTGAAGTCATCACTTTGGAAAAAATTTCTCATTGACACTTCTGTTTTTTTCTTTGTTTCCTTGTTTTATGTTTTAACAATGCCTATGATCCAACAACAAACCACTTGGCTGATTCAAAGAGATTTTATGTAGGTTGACAAAAGGTCCTTTGTGATGTTTCTAAAAGGGTGTATTCTTGGTCACTCAGTGTAAAGATAAACTGTACTTTATGAGTATGATATTTGGAAGCAAGTTGGCAGTCTTGTATACATGAAGTGGTTACTGAGGGCTACAATCCGAATGGAAATATAAAATGTATGGTCAGTATTCTTGTCTTTAATTCATATTGTTAAGGCCTTTCCATGAACCTTTCACTTTGTAGGACTTGCTAATTATAACAACTCTCTGTCTCATTAACTCTCTCAATGTTCCAACATTTCTTTGCTTACCAGTCCCTAGGACTTTCACTTTTATCCTACTTAGAAATACTAATGAAAAAAAGGGGGAAGCTGTTTTAAGTAAGTAACTTGGCTGCTTTACTGAAAGCATTCAGGGATGTAGGACTCTGAAGGCTTCTCTATAAAATAAAGTGTTATATTATTTCAAATACTGTGTTTACCAAACTCACACTGCTGTGGATTAGAGGAATGTGCCATGACAAATCTGATTCTGAGTAGGATTGTCTTCCCTGAAATGGATCAGTTGCATTCAAGTAGAACTTTTGATTTATGAGAATTAGAGCTTCCCAGGGCATTGTATTATGTGTTGTGCAATGTCAACAGATTACTGTTTGTACTGAGACTTCCTGCAGAGTCCAGAAAAGACTTTTTGACTTAGCATGTCACTCTTGCAGATAAGGGCCAGGGTATTTCAGGCTTCTTCTGTAAGAGGTGTACAATCTTTTGAGAAAATGTGAAAATCTCTCTCCTCTTCCTTCTCTCAGTTTCTCTCTGTCCCTGTCCAAAATAAATTTTAAAATTCTAACAGTCTGTTTCAGCTGACCATAACCCATAATATTACTTGAGTTGTTTACTACTTTTATTAAAACTATGATATTATGTTTCTCACACAGCACCATGGAGAATATGGCTATATGTGCAGATATTTTTGTAAAAGTCAGAATTATTTTCGATTGGAAAAATGAATCAAAGTTAATAGAACATCCTATACTTACTGAGATGCAAAAGTCTTAGAAAGATGAGAAACAAGAGCAGAACTTGCTACACATGTTTGCTACACAGTTTATAAAGGAGAAACTACAAACTGTTTTATGGCATTTTTGTTATTATTGTTCTAATAATGATCGACAAGGCCATAGGATAAGAGTGGTAAAATTCCACACAATTCCTACCACCAGAGTTCTGTACCCTATCCCCCCTGTTGGAAGCTTTCCTATTCTTTATCCCTTTGGGAGTATGAACCAGAGATCTTTATGGGGTGCATATGGTAGGAGGTCTGGCTTCTGTAAGTACTTCTCTGATGGACATGAGTATTGGCAGGGTGATCTATACTCCCAGTCTGTCTCTATCTTTCCCTAGTGGGCCAGGACTCTGGAGAGGTGGTGTTCCAGGGTTCATTGGTGAGGTTATCCATCCAGGGATATCAGGTTGGCATCAGTGCTGAAAAAGCATTAAGATATAAAGCAGAACCAAGTGTTTAATAATCAGGAATCTAAAGGCAAGAGTATAGCAGATGAGATTTTGGGTCTCCATTTTGGAAAAATCTAGTAGATCTATTTTAGGTATATTCAAAGAAGCTCATAACTTTACTAATTTTTGCCTGAAGCTGACAGCTACCATGTAGGTGGGCTAAAGGTATTGTCTGGAAAGATTGTGTCAGAGTTGGGACTAGGACTAGAAAGAGAGATCAGGACAGAGAGTAGCTCCCAAGCATGGGAAAAATATATAAATACTTTAATATGTTAACCCCATCCATTTGATCTGGGGTCCATATTCAATGAAGAGCCTATGTAACCTCTGCATCCTTATAGATCTGAGTTCACATTCTGTGGTCATAGCTAGGAACATTATAGACTGCATTCACTGCAGGAACCATCTTTCTCGAGTGGCAGAGTATGTTAACCCAAACTTCATTTGGAGAATGGGGTAATTTCTACCAATGTTGACCCACATTGAGGGCAAGATCCTGTAGAGGTCCACTATGTTTTTCCTGATGGAGATAACCATTGACGGTGAAGAAAGGGATCTGTTAAAGGTCTAGGTCCATCGTGTCTATATGGGAATCCCTGAGTAGGGCCCTGAATGTTGGGGTAGCCTGGTAGTGACGAAAAGAGCCATAATTAAAGTATACTGGTCTCTTGCCCATATCCAGCTTTTGTAGTCCTTACTTTGTCTGACAAATTTAGCCTTGGAGTGACTGAGGGAAGTGAAATAGAAAGTAGGTGAGGAGGATATCTAGGTCTAACTAGAAACTATTTGATTAAGTACTTTAAAACGTGTCTTTTTTTTAGGTACTTCTACTTGCTTTCTGCACTTATTGAGTCACTGAAAACTTTTGTTCACCTTTACTTTAAGGTATATATTTTCCCCTATCTTATGGATACATGTGAGAATGTGTTCTGTCTCACGGGCCTGGTCTATATCTAGGTTCTGTGGCTTTGTGAGGAAGTGCACCACCTGAGATGGAATTTGAGGAGTCCTATGAGCTAGGAAAGGTCTCACAAGAGTAATGAAGCAGACGGGTTGATATTCCATGCCTGGTGTCTCTGGACACAATCCAAAGTGAAACATGTCGAGGTGGTACTGGTTTCATTGATTTGGTTGTGATCAGCAGATGCAGTATCAAATGGTATGGATCGAGAGAAGAATGCAAGAAAATGAGCTACTCCTCTGAGGTTCTAGGACTGGGAGAAATACGGGTTTTATAAAGAATAGGAGAGTTTTCTGCTGTCTTAGAGTTTAAGAAGGCATACTAGACAATTGTTATTGTAACTAAATTTGTTGTATAGTAACTAAATTTGGTTTACTTTGAAAATCCCATGGTTAGGATTTGCTGTATTGTACAAGACCTCACCATGATTTTTTGCCATTATCAGGATGAAGGTCCTTAGTGATCAGAGGATTGGAGGCAATGAATTATTGACTAAATTTCCTTTCAGAAAATGTGGGAGTTGCAACAAGTTTTCATTCCACAACATTTGGGAGAGAATCTGTCTCTTCCTGCCCATTGAAAGTAGTTGGGAAAGACTTTAGTGAGACAATTTAGAAAAAGAAGTGTGTTTGACACTGTCAGAGCCCTTGAGGACTCGTGTCTATCTGACTTGCACTTGAGAAAAAGTATCACAAATGCAAGACTGAGTTCTAACCCTGGTTGAGAATCTGAATGCAATTGAAGCAAAGAGATTGCTTTTGACAAAGCTAAGAGAGTGCTGATGTATTTTGATTGACTTGCAACTATGAACATGGGGGTGCATATATCTATCCATTTGAACTAGTGTTTTTCATATCTTTTGGATAAAAGCCTGAGAGTGGTATTGTGGGGAAAAAGGTATTTCCATTTTTTTAATATTTATTTATTCCCTTTTGTTGCCCTAGTTTTATTGTTGTAGTTATTATTGATGTCGTCGTTGTTTGATAGGACAGAGAGAAATCGAGAGAGGAGGGGAAGACAGATGGGGGAGAGAAAGATAGACACCTGCAGATCTGCTTCACCACTTGTGAAGAGACTCCCCTGCAGGTGGGGAGCCCCAGGGCCTCAAACCCGGATCCTTACTCCTGTCCTTGCGCTTTGAGCCACCTGAACTTAACCTGCTGTGCTACTGCCAGACTCCTGGTATTTCCATTTTCCATTTTTATTTAAGATTATCCATATTGTTCTCCATAATGGGTGCACCATCTTGCATTTCTACCAGAAGTGTAACATAATCCCTCTTTCTCCACATCTTTGTCAACACTTGTGGTTTTCTGACTTGATGTAGGTCATTCTCACTGCTGTGAGGTGGAATCTTAATGTGAATTTAATTTTCACTTCTCTAAGGATGACTAAAGTGGAGCATTTCTTCAGTGTATTTGAGGCATGTGTCTCTCTTCTTTAGAAAATTGTTCAGTTGTTGTTATTAATCATAACACTGTCCAGCTCTTGTTTATGGATTACCAACTTGAATTTGGAACTTTTGAGCCTCAGGCATGAAAGTCTTTTTGCATAATCATTATGTTGTCTCCCCAACCCTAGTGACATTTGAGGCTCACTTTTTTTTCTGAGTCTTTGCCAAATAAGTTCAACTCAAGTAAAGGTGAGAAGGTTTGGCCAGAAAACCCACAGTTGGCTTTAGGTTGGGAGCCAAAAAGTACCTCATTGTAGAGATGGGAATGGGGTGGGTGTTTAAGGTAAATTAGAAATAAATGATTCCACTCTTCTACTGTCAAGCTTAAGGAAAATAACTTCATCCTAACCAAAGCAGAGGAGGAAGCTCTCAGAGAAGTTTACAACTGTGGTTCTCATGTTTATTTGAAACTCAGATTTACTTAAATTGATGACTCCTCCAAACCTCATTTCTGTTACTGCTTTTAGTGCTTCTGAACTGGGGGTAAAGCTGGGGAACTAGCTGAAGTAAATTAAAACCTTTTTCTTAAGAAAGGTAATCTTTATCTTATCCTCAGAGTGTATCTTTAATTATTTTTCTAAGGAAAATTATTCAGTGGTACTGACAATAGCACCTAATCAAACAAGGAAACAAAGCACCAGGAATAAGAACCAGCTGACAAAACACACGACAAAAACAAATGCACAAGTACTTTGATATTGCAATTATAGTTACAAGTTATAAAGCAATCATGCTAACAATGTTTAGCGAAATAAAAACATATTTGAAATTATAGCACTCTAAAAATATCCCAGCAGATCTTAAAAAAAAGGAAAAAAAAGAACTTTTAGAAATGAGATATCCACTAACTGGAATTAAGATACTCAGAAAATCGGTTAAAATAATTATGTATATGATCAATTGGAATAACTTTCCAGAATGTGACATTAGGGAAAAAGAAGTTATATAGACAAAAACTAAAAAAGACCAATTAAAAAAATAAACATTAAAAGTCATGAAGACAGAAAATGTTTAGTACTTGAGGGGTACTATAAATCTAATTGGAGTTCTAGAAGTGAAGGGAAGAAAAAAATGGGAAGAGATAATATTTGAAGAAATTTCTAATATACATTTTCCAGAACAGAATAATAAAACATTCTGGATTCAAGCTGCCCATGAGAGGCCAAGCATTAGTAGAAAGTTATATATACCTTAATATATCATAATCAATTTCAGTATTCTGAATAAGAGTTAATAAACATTTATTTATTTATTTATTTATTTACTTAATGAGGGGAGAGAAAGAACCAAATATAGTCAGGTATATATGATTCTGTGCCTGCACATGCAAATGTGGCACTCTTCTCCTTGAATCACCTCCTCAGTTACAAACTAAAATTTTAATGGAAGTCAACTATTTTTTTTTTTTTAATCACCACTAGGGCTTCATTGCTTGGGCCAGCCTTTTCAATAAAAAGAGGGAAGCACAGGGAAGGAAGAAAAGAGACCACAGCTTACTGGTCCTTTTCCAAGCTATGACATCATCTCCCTAGAAAATAATTAGGATTCATATGCATATCAGATTTTAGGCTCAGGCAAAACAAACAAACAAACAACAACAACAACAAAACACTAGTATAGCTACAGGCCCTTTGAAATATAACGAAAATATGCCTACTAGCTATCTACAAAATGGAGGACCCTTCAACACCTCACCTGCACTATTCCAGCCATTTTATTTTAGGTCCATGATTGTCCAACAATTTGTTTGGCTTTGTATATTAACTCTGTTTTCAGCCACCAGGTTCCAGATGCTAGCAGGATGCCAACCAGACTTCCCTAGACAGACAACCCCACCAATGTGCCTTGGAGCTCCACTTCCCCAGAGCCCTTCCCTACTAGGGAAAGAGAGAGACAGGCTGGGAGTATGGATTGACCTGTCAATGCCCATGTTCAGCAGGGAAGCAATTACAGAATCCAGAGCTTCCACCTTCTGCATCCCACAATGACCCTGGGTCTATAATCCCAGAGGGTTAAAGAGTAGGAAAGCTATCAGGGGAGGGGTTGGTATATGGAGGTCTGGTGGTAGCAATTGTGCGAAGCTGAACCCCTCTGTATCCTATGGTTTTGTCAATGTTTCCTTTTTATCAATAAAAAAATTTTAAAAAAAGAAAAGAAAATGAAAGAGACCATAGCATCAAAGTTACTCCTACCTAGTGCAGAGTCTCAAATCCGGGTTACATGCATGCGGAAGCAAGGGAGCCATCTTGACATGCTTGAAAGCAATCAGCTATAAAGTGAAAGGAAAAAAAAAAGATCTTTGAAATACTTAAGGTAAATTGACATACTTTGCAGGACTAGCTTTGCAGGTGGGAGATAGATGACCGGGGACTCATGGCTGAGCTGGGCAGCAGTATCTCTTTAGTCTTTATTCATGTGGAACGCAGTGCAATCTAAGCTAAGCTATTTCTAAACTATCTATAATCACAATCTTGTCCATATATATACTCGCCAAGTAGGGTGGAAACAGGATGTGACGTAGAGAGGGTGGAGTGAAAAGAGACTGGTGCAAATCAGGGTGTACTACGAGAGGGGGCAGAGCAAAAAGACATCTTGAACCAATGGGGATTAAACCAATGCCCTGGAGGCAGGGTGGTGCTTAGTTAACAATGGTTATGTAAATAGAATACAGTGTTAAGCAGGGGGGATTTAACCAATGAAACAGAAGGGGTTTTAGAAGCAGAATTAGAAGCATACCAATAATACTTCACTGTTTGAAGTCATAAGAAAGTAGAATGATACCATAATTGTACTGAAATAATAATAATAATAGGAAACTGTATAACCACAAAACATAATTAAAGAATTTCCAGAGGCCAGGTGGTGCCGCACCTGGTTGAGCTCACATGTTACAATGTACAAGGACCCAGGTTCAAGTCATGCTCTCCACCTGCAGGGGGAAAGTTTCACAAGTGTGTAAATAATGCTTCAGGTGTCTCTCTGTCTCCATCTCTATTTTCTTCTTCTCAATTTATGATGATCTCTATCAAATAAAGATAATAAATTTTTAAAAATTCAGGCAAACATACAGTGAATTTGCTATTAGCAGAGAGCCTATTGAATGGAAAAATAATAAATGGTAGAGTAGATTTTATATACAGAACGTTTTCTGATTTTTTTTCTAGTTCAGACTTCATGTCCAAGTGACATCATGTTTGACTGTATAGCTCTATCAGTTGATGTAGTGTGCATAGAGTTGATATTCAAAACTCCTGGGCAAACTTTTAAAAATCATTGTCCTGGATAGGGTTTTTACTCCTTCAAATTTGATCCTGAAATGAAGACTATGTTGATTTTAACTGTAGCTCCTCTACCATGGACAGAAATGTGGGAGAGAAATAAACCTCTGTCCTTACAAGCCAGTAAGATTTCAGAGTCCTAAGTTACTACAGCATGACTTAGTCTATATATATATTTTTCAATACAGATGCTATTCCGGCTAAAGCAAAATGATCCCAAATGGCTAATCTGGAAAGCAAGAGGATTTACAGAGGGGGGAAAAACCTGCAGGATATGTAGACATATAGAAAATGACTTTTAAGATAATAATAAAATATATTAAGGGATTTAAATTAAGTGGTATTGATAGCATAGCTGTTGGGAGAGGAATACATGTACTGAAAATATTCTAAGTGTCCTTGTCCAGAAAGGAACCAGGGATCTAAATCAGTCAATCAGCCCCAAACATAATGTTTAACAAAGCCTCAAGTTCACTTTCTGAAAAATTATAAATATCTGATAAGATTAATCAAATAATAAAATGAACATGGGAGGCCATGAGGTGGCACACCTGGTTAAGCACACATACTGCAATGCACAAGGACCCAGGGTCAAGCCTCTGGCCCCCACCTACAGGGGGAAAGCTTCATGAGTGGTTAAGTAGGGCTGAAAGGTCTGTCTCTCTTCTTCTCTTTTTTTTCTTTTAGTTTTTATTATTTAATCTTTATTTATTAGATAGAGACAGCCAGAAATGGAGAGGGAAGGAGATGACAGAGAGGGAGAGAGAGACACCGCAGCCCTGCTTCACTGCTTGTATAGCTTTCCTCCTGCAGGTGGGGACCGGGGTTTGAAACTGAGTCCTTGTGCACTGTAGCATGTGTGCTCAACCAGGTGCACCACCACCCATCCCCCCCATCTCCCCTACCTTTTCAATTTCTCCCTGTCTCTATCCAATAATAAATAAAAATATTTAAAAAATAAAATGAAAATGTAAAAATACTATACTGAATAAACAACATGCTATTGCCATTGGTATAAGTGTTAAGACTATCAGAATTTTATTTAATACTTTATGTTAATGGTCTTTGGACAGTTTACTATAATACCCAAATTCCTAGGAAAAATGCCAATATTGACAAAAGAATATATAAAGTCATAGGAATAGTCTTCTTTCTACAAGGTAAACTGAATATATTGAAGTATTTCTTATTTTATTTTATTTTATAATTTTTATTTATAAAATGGAAACACTGACAAGACCATAGGATAAGAGGGGTACAACTCCACACAGTTCCTACCACCAGTTCTCCATATCCCATCCCCTCCCCTGATAGCTTTCCTATTCTTTAACCCTCTGGGAGCATGAACCCAAGGTCATTGTGAGATGCAGAAGATGGAAGGTCTGGCTTCTGTAATTGCTTCCTCGCTGAACATGAGCGTTGACAGGTCAATCCATACTCCCAGCCTCTCTCTCTCTCTTTCCCTAGTGGGGCAGAGGTCTGGGGAAGCTGGGCTCCAGGACATATTGGTGGGGTCGTCTGCCCTGGGAAGTCCAGTTGGCATCATGCTGGCACCTGGAACCTGGTGGTCAGATCTCCTACCCTCATCAGAACTTCCCAGATTTAAAGCAGCCTCCTTGCAAAGCTCAGGCCAGGTGTCACCATCTTGGCTCTGCCTATATGGACGTATTTCTACAAAATTCCTGATATGCCTGGCTCTACTACTGAAGTTTATCAATTTTTTTTAAAGTATTTATTTATTTATTTACTTCCTTTTGTTGCCCTTGTTTTATTGTTGTAGTTGTTGTTGATGTCTTCATTGTTGGCTAGGACAGAGAAAAATGGAGAGAGGAGGGGAAGACAGAGAAGGGGAGAAAAAGTCACCTGCAAACCTGCTTCACTGCTTGTGAAGTGACTCCCCTGCAGGTGGGGAGCCAGGGGCTCGAACCAGGATCCTTAACACCGGTCCTTGTGCTTTGCACCACCTGTGCTTAACCCACTGTGCTACCCCGACTCCCAGTTTAATCAAGTTTTATCAAATAGCCAAAGGATGAAAATTCTTTAATTTAGGGGGTCGGGCGGTGGCGCAGTAGGTTAAGTGCATGTGGCACAAAGCTCAAGGACCTGCGTAAGGATCCCAGTTCGAGCCCCCAGCTCCCCACCTGCAGGGGAGTCGCTTCACAGGAGATGAAGCAGGTCTGCAGGTGTCTATCTTTCTCTCCCCCTCTCTGTCTTCCCCTCCTCTCTCCATTTCTCTCTGTCCTATCCAACAACGAGCAACATCAACAATGGCAATAATAAAACCACAATGAGGCTACAACAACAAGGGCAACAAAAGGGGGAAAAAATGGCCTCCAGGAGCGTTGGATTCATGGTGCAGGCACTGAGCCCAGCAATAACCCTGGAGGGAAAAAAAAAAAAAAAGAAAGAAAATTCTTTAATTTAACACCGGTGGAAAACATTTTCCAAATTCTCTCTTTTTTTCTACTTTATTTTTATTTGACAGAATAGAGACATTGAAAGGCAAGGAGATAGAGAGAGGGAGAAAGGTAGACACTTACAGATCTGCTTCATCTCTCATGAAGAGTCCTCTTTGCTGGTGGGAAGCAAGGGCTCAAACCCAGATCCTTTCATGCACATGGTGATATGTGAACTTAAATGAGTGCGCCAGCCTCCTTCCCAATAAATTCTCTTAAGAGCTTCATTTTACTACAAGAACTGGTCACTGAATTAACAAAGGGAAAACAACAGGTGTTCCTCACCCACAAATGCAGTAAATCCTAAAACAAAGTAAAAAATGCTATTGCCAAATAGGATATACCTCAGAAATGTGAGGTTGGTTAAATTGTTGAAAATTATCTTAGATGAGCACAATAAAAAGAAAATAAATGATTCTCTCAACTGATGTTTACTAACAAAAATTACTTAATTAAAATAAATATTTAATTCATAGAAAATTCTTAGCAAACTAGGACTGGCATATCTAACATAGTAAATGTTCATTTGTAAACACTATATGGCAGTAAACACTATATGATTGAGTTAAATAATGAAACTCTAAATATTTTCTTTTCATATTAGGAATTGGGGATTGATGATGGTTGTCTGTTCATTACAACTATTCAAATCACACAAGAAGCTGATGAAATAAAGCAGTAAGAGGAAAAAGATTCAAGGCTTAAAAACAGACAAATTGCCACAGTTTTCTAGATAACACACTTTGTATGGAGTAACTAAGATAATGAGTTATTATGCTTAATATGTTTAATGAGACTCTAGATGTGTTAACATACAATAATGAATTGCAGTTTATATTGCAACAAACATAGCAGTGAGAGTGAAATATATTTTTCTCTATAAAAATATGAAACACTTAGCAATAGATGTAACAAAGATATATAGGAATTCTGTGGAGAACACATAGGAATTTATATTTCAAATAGTCTGAATAAATTTAGAACAAAAATTTAAAAAAATTTATGAATAAAAATAATAAATTACCCCATTGAATCTCTATCTAGGTTCAACAAATTCCGTACCAAATTGAACAAATTATTGTTCATTTCAACAAACTTGTTCAAAATCATGAAAGTTGCTTATGAAAGTGTGTGTGGTAATTCAGAATCTCCAATGTAGAAACAATGAATACTTACTCAAGACCCAAGTCTAATCTTAAGAAACTTGACAGAAGACTGTGTGTAGTTGGAGCCCTGATCTTTGAGTTTCTTGCCTTTTTATTAGTCCATTTCAAGATATATCAAAATCCAAACTTAATATTTTCCTGAGAATCCTGGAGTCAGAAATAATTCATGAATATAGGATAATATGCAACTCTTTATATTGAAAATGGTGTGATACATGCAAGGAATGTTGTCCCTGTCATACTTTACATCCCAACAGCACAGCTGGGTTCCTACATATAAAGATATTTAATTTAATCAGGCATCAATTTACCTATAAAGCATAATTTTACTTAATCCACTGGATAACTGTGATAATAAAATTAATATACATGCCTGTTCTTAGCAAGCAGCTACTATACAATAAACCTTTTAAAAACCATTTCTCCTTAGCATTTATATTTATATTCCTTATCTTAGTAATTTACATTTGCTTATGTATTATCTTAGGTTAAGCCTTATTATTTTCTTTATTTTTATTTTAATTCCTCCAACAGATGAAGTCTAAATGGCTGTGGGCCTATCTGGGGTACATATTGGAGGAAGTTTTGTGTTTTTTTTTTTCTTTCCTTTTTTTTTTTTTCCTTTTGCTTGCTGGTGCTGGCTCTAAGAATCCACTGGTCCTGGAAGCCATTGTTTTCATTAAAAAAAAAAAATGGATAGGACAGAGAGAAATTGAGAGGGTTGGGGAAGATAGAGAGGAAAAGAGAAAGATACACACCTGCAGCCCTGCTTCACCACTTATGAAGCGACCCCCTGCAGGTGGGGAACTGGGGGCTTAAACCAAGATACTTGTGCAGGTCCTTGTGCTTTGTACTATGTGTATTTAACCCAATGTGCCACTGCCTGGGTCCCTGAAAGAAGTTTTAAAATATGAAAAAACAAAGCAAAACCATAAAAGATAATAATTTTGCTAATTACCTGACTACCTTCAGCTGCCTTTTGAGAATATAGATCCTCCTGTACTAACTCATGCTGTGTGGTTTAGAATCGTCATGCTTTTTATATTATTATGTTCTGTAGTGTGATATTTTGTACACAGGGAGTTGGATAATTGTATAATTGACTATGACTATCACAAATTGGTCATAGAACAAGGTTCAAACTTAGATGTAGCTATTTTTAAAGAGAGAATGAAATTCATTGCTTTGTAAATTAGCAGCAAGAGAAATCAGAAACCATGAATACCTTTGAAGAATTTTTTAAAAACTACTAGAGCTATTCAGTAAATGTGTGTGCTATTATACATACCCAATATTTGTTACTTCCTGTAGGTATTTATCTGCATAAAATTAGGAGAAGGAAGAGACAAGTTAAAGAGACGTTGATGGAGTCTGGTTTTGAGCAAAGGTTTAAAAAGGCAAAGTTTCAGTAACTACTCCCAGTCTAGTAGCCTAGAATTAAAAATGGAGTATTATAAGAAAATAGGGTCAAGTAAAAAGTGACTTAATTTGTAGTTAGGTAAGCAGTAGATACCAAAATGTAAATAATTATGATAACCGACAAGAGATGTCTATAAAATTTCTTTCTAAGTCTTTAACATTTATGTTTAGTTTTTGTAGGGACATGGGGATGAATTAATTGATCCTTGCTTAGTACATCTTTGGATGAGGAACACAAGGGGATATAATTTATTCATTTACTACTCTCTGCTGATCTCTTTGTATACATTAAAGGATTTAATCACTGCAACCATCCTGTGAAGGTGGTGTTTATATGCTTTTATTTTTAATGAAGAAACCAAGACTAAAAATTTCGTTGTCTTTTAAAATTACACCATCAATAAGGGTTGAATGAGATTTCTAAGGTCTGTACAGCTGGCTCTATAGCAATTGTCCCACTATTTACTAGTTAGTGAATCTGTGTTTCAGAATGTTAGCAGTAGAGTCCTTTATACGAATGAGATCTCAGTATGTGATATGATGCTGGTTCATACTGCTCAGTCCCTCAACATCACACTTGGAAAACCATTGCTGAGGCTAAGTTATGTTATTATTTAGGTTTTAAGTCTTTGGTTCTGCCACTAAACTCTAAAAGGCAAATGTAGTAACCATGAGGAAGCTGGAATATGACTTGGAGAGTTTTAGATTTCATTTGTGTTTCCTCAGTGGAAATGTAATTGGAATCAGTAGGAGTTTAGCCTTGGTGACAATTACAGAATTAGATTCTTATTCTTGCAATTTCACATCAACATTGGCTTATTTGATTATGCTGGTACTCTTTTCTGCCCTGGACAGTCTGGTAGCAAATCAAGACATTATTGAGTCTCCATAAAATAACTGTGTTTTGTATGTTGGCGCCACGGTGAGCAATGAAATGCTATCTGTACCAAATGTAATGTCAGTGATTTTGGAATTGTTTTCCAAAGAAAGAAATAGCACTGGAAAGTGGGGCTTTAGTAATATGATTTGCTGAATTTCAGGTGCTTTATTTGAGTTTGACAATTTATTCCCCAAATTTTTCTAGGCTGTGAGGTTATGCTTGTGTGTGCAGTCAGTTTGTATTGTGGTTGAAGTTTTTTTTTTTTTTTTTTTTTTTTTTCGTTTGACTCTTGAGTTTCTTAGAAAACGTAACTCCTTCTGTATAGCTAACCATAGAAATAATTCTTACAAATAAGTCTTAGATATTTCTTGATTATTGTAAATCACCTCCCCACAAATGAGGAGAAACTTCATTCAGTTCACTACATATTAATTATATGGTTTATTTACTTTAAGCTTGCTTGCTGATTTTAATCTTCATATTTTTCATTTTCATTTCTGAATTTCATGGTGACATTCCATATTTTCCATTTTCTTTCTCAATTACAAGGTAGCACCCATTGTCTATATTAACTACCGAATGTGGCATAAAATGGAAATTTCATATACGGCAGTTGTTTAGAAGTAGATTCTGTGAATGCCACTAGGATATCTTATCCTATTATTGTTGTTGCTTATCCATGCATGTTCTTTGTTGTGTCTTTAAGAATTGTTGACATAGTATTGTCTTAAAACATTGTGTAGGTTTTAGGTGTACAGCTAGGAGTTCTTTTTTTTAAATAAAATTTATTTATTTGTTTATTTTTGTTGCCCTTGTTTTATTGTTGTAGTTATTGATGTCATTGTTGTTGGATAGGACAGAGAGAAATGGAGAGGGGAGGGGGAGACAGACACCTGCAGACCTGCTTCACCACTTGTGAAGCGACTCCCCTGCAGGTGGGAGCCGGGGGCTTGAACCGGGATCCTTACGCCAGTCCTTGCACTTTGCGCCATCTGTGCATAACCCACTGCTCTATTGCCAGACTCCCAGATAGGAATTCTTTTAAAATATATTTTAGAACATATGCTGAAGTTCAATTCTCTATACAGTTCCTACGTTATTAACTTTCATTATCCAAAAAAAAAAAACTATCAGAAAGAGTATGTTGCTTAATTTCTTTAGGCTTAAAGATATGAATCAAGAATAGTTCTCAAGATTAATTTTTAATTCCCACATCTGTTCATACACATGACTCAAAATTTTTATTACTTTAATGTTTTGATTTTTGTATTCCACTATAGTAGTAGAATGTAAGATAAATACTTTCATGGATGACTAAATTATATGTGCTATTTACTAGAAAACATGTCTGTTTACATTTTAGGTAAGCACAAATTTTAAATATTTAAAAGCTCTCAATTGCATAAAAATTTCTTAAGCTTAATATCCTTCATGGTTGCATACAAATTTCACACAAATTTCTTAAGCTTAATATCCTTAATGGTTCCAGTGACAACAGGGAGGACATAATCATTGAATCTGTATCATTTCCTACCTGAACACGTTCTTTCTTTCTCTTTCAATTCTGCTACAAAAAGTGAGCTGAATGGAATTTTAAAGACTTTCCATAGAGACTGGCAAATTGTTTTCCCTCCCTTTAAGAGTAAGTCAGAGTCATGCTATGGCAACTTTTACTGGAGGCACGCAAAGCATTCTATAAACGTTGCCTCATTCATCCTCTTACCAATGATGGGAAAACATTACTGTACCAGTATGTCAAGTAAAAAAAGAAGTCATGTGCTGAGTTAGAGATTTCTAATAAAGTGTTGCTTTGGCTTCTGCTTCCAAAAAATCATTGCTGTGCCCTGTGCATCTCAATGCTAAAAGAGATGAAAATGCTTCAGGACAGTATCTATTTTTATAAAGTCATCAGGAAAGACAAGCATGCTAATAATAAGCAGACTTAGATATAATTTTCCTGGGAAATATATATTAACTGGCTAGGAGTCCTGTGACCTTGATTTAAATCTAGCCAACCAGATTCTAAATACTAGTAGGAAGTAACTAGGAATTTTTAAAAAGCAGTTCTGTTATTCAAGAAGTTTTTGGATTTGATTTATTTTATTTTGATTAATAGTAGGTTATAAGATTGTAAGATTACAGTGTATAATTACACAGAATTCCCACCACCAAAATTCTGTATACACACCCTACCACCTCCCAAATATAAGCATCATAATTCTCACAAGTCCTAGGAATATATATTTTTTTGCTTCTGGTTTTGTTTGTTTGATTTTTGTTACCCTCTGACCCCCACAGGTTCATGAGTAATTGATCTCTGGATTCCACATATATTTTTTTTATCTCTTTACTTATTTTACTAAGCATAAATACCTCCAATTCCACCCACTTTCCCCCCAAAAGTACACAATAGCATCTTTTATGATTGCAGAGTAGTATTCCATCAAGTGTATATCCTGTAACTTCTATAATTAGTCATTCGTTGATAGGAGTTTAGGATGCATCAAATCTTTGGCTATTGTGAATAATGCAGCTATGAATGTAGGGGTGTTTCCCTAAGGTATTTTATCTTCTGTGGTTTAGTTGTAAATGGGATTCAGTCTTTCATTTCCCTTTTTTCTGGCCCCTTTTTTGTTTACAGAATTGCCACAAATTTATGTGTATTGATTTTGTATACTGCTACTTTACTGAATTTATTACTTATTTCCAGTAGTTTTTTGGTGGAGTCGTTGGGGTTAATATCTTCAGGAAATAGTGTTAATTTAATTTCTTTCTTCCCAATCTGTATACCTTTGATATCTATTTTTTGTCTAATTGTAGTGGTGAGAACCTCCAGAACTATGTTGAATAATAGTGGAGACAGTAGATTCTTGTCTGGTTGCTGATTTTAGGAGGAAAGCTTCAGCTCTTCCCCATTGAACATGACAATAGATGTGGGTTTGCCATAAATAGTACTTATTATGCCAAAGAACTTTCCTCCCAGTTTCTGGAGGGTCTTAATCATAATATGGTGCTGGATCTTGTCAAATATGTTTTGGGCATTAATTGATATGACCGTGTTATTTTTATCTTTCATTTGTTTATATGATGAATTATATTGATTGACTTGCTAATGATGAATCATCCCTGCTTCCCAGAGATGAATCCCACTTAGTCTTGGTGAATTATTTTCTTGATATGTTGTTGGATTAGAATTGCCATGAACTTGTTCAGAATTTTGCATCAATGTTCATTAGGGATTTAGGTCTGTAATTTCCATTTTCTGGTAGAGTCCTTTCCTACTTTGAGGATCAAAGTGAAGTTAGACTCATAGAATGTGTTTGGGATTACTTTCCCTCTTTCAATTTTCTGGAATAGTTTGAGGGAAATTGGTGTTCTTCTTTGAATGTCTTATAGAATTCATTAGTAAAGCTGTCTAACCTTGAGTTTTTATTCTTAGTAAGAATTTTGATGACCAATTTAATTTCTTTTATCTTTATTGATTTAACAAATAGAGACAGCCAGAAATCTAAAGCAAAGGAGGAGATAGATAGATAGACAGACAGACAGACAGACACACACACACCTGCAACAGTGCTTCACCACTTGCAAAGCATTCATCCTGCAGGTGGGGATCGAGCGCTCGAATCTGGGTCCTTGTGCATTGTAGCATGTGCATTCAACCAGGTGTGCCACCACCTGGTCCCCACCAATTCACTTTTTATACAAGTGATTGTCTTATTTAAGCTATCTACTTCCTCTTGATTGAGGCTTGGCAGGTGATATGATTCTAGAAATGCATCCAATTTATTTTCATAGGGAAGTTCATAATATTCACATATGATTTTTTATATTTCCCCATTTCAGATATAATTTCATCTCCTTTATTCCTGATTGTTGTTATGGTGGCTTTCTCTCTTGGCTTTCTCTCTCTCTCTCTCTCTCTCTTTTGTGAGTCTAGCCAGTGGTTTATCTACTTTATTTATCCTTTCAAAGAACCAGCTCTTGGTTTCCTTAATCTTTTGGATGCTCTTACTGATACATTTTAAACTAATTTCTGCTATGATTTAAGTCTGTTTCCTTCCTACTGCTGACTTTTGGGTCTCTTTGTTGCTCCTTTTCTAGTTAACCCATTTGTGAGTTAGCTTAGCTGAGATCTTTGTTGCTTTTAATATGGGCTTGTATTGCTATAAACTTCCTTCTTAGGGCAACTTTTGCCACATCTCACAGGATCTTGTAGTTGGTCCTTCATTTTTCTTGTTCTCCAACAAATTCTTAAATTCTCTTTTGATTTCATCAGTGACCTAGATGAGATTCAGAAGTGTATTTATTGATCATTCTCCATAGTTTGTTAAGTTCTCTATCATTCTCCTTATCTGTTAAGTTAATCTCATCTCTGATTTAAAGTCTCTATTTCTTTCTTTTTTTTTTTTTTTTTTGTCTTTATGCCCTGTCTCTTGCCCTGAGTGGTGTGTTGAGGTCTCCAACTACTATTGTGCTGCTGCTGATGTCTCTGTTAAGGTAAATAAGTTTTTTTTTTTAATATGGTGGACACACATTGGGAGCATATATATTGATTATAAGTATGTCTTTCTGTTGGATTGATCCTTTTACCAATATGTATGTCCATATCTGCCTCTTTTTACCTTCTTTGCTTTAAAGTCTAATTTGTCTGATATTAGAATAGCTGTTCCTGCCCTTTTATTTGTGTTATTGGCTTAGAATACCTTATTTCAACTTATCACATAGAGCTTCTGTTTGTCTTTCTTTTTATATGTGTGTTTCCTGAAGATATAGAATATATGGGTCTTGCTTTTTATTCCATTTAGTTACTTTGAATCTTTTGACTGGTGAATTTAAGCCATTCACAATTGGGATGATTATTGAAGAATGTGGCTTTCTTATAGCCATTCTGGTTTTTGTTTCAAGGTTATTTTAGGGTTTTGTTGACTCTTTTCTTGTTTCTACTTTTTGCTTTATGTGATAATGTCCTATAATGGTCTTGCCTAGTATATTTGTATTTCCTATTTATATTTTTGCTCTTTTGTTCTTTGATTATCATGAATTTAATGTATAATTTACAATATTATCAACAGACATTTTTAAGTTGGCCTTGATTCACCAACATTGGACTGTGTTGCTCTAACTAGTTTGCTCTCCTCTTTTCTGTGTCTGTTTTTCCCTATTGCCGTGTCTATGTTCTTAATTCTAATCTAATACTGATCATCTCATTAAAAGTTGGCATTTCTTTGATCTTTTTTTCACATTGTACACCTCTCAGTAATTCTTGCAGTGGCAAATTCCTCCAGTTTCTGAATGTTTGAAAAGATCTTAACTTCTTCATACTTGAAATATAATTTAGCAGGATATAGTATTTATGACTGGCAGTTCTTATCTTTTTTTTTTTTGTCTCCAGGGGCTGGGGCTCAGTGCCTACTGCACTATGAATCCACCACCCCTGGAGGCCATTTTCTCCCTTTTTTGTTGCCCTTGCTGTTTATTGTTGTTGTTGTTGTTACTGTTATTGTTGTCATTGTTGCTGGATAGGACTTAGAGAAATCGAGAGAGGAGGGGAAGACAGAGAGGAGGAGAGATTTGTACCTGCAGACCTGCTTGCTAAGTGACCCCCTGCAGGTAGGGAGCTGAGGGCTGGAACTGGGATCCTTATGACTTCTTTGTCTTTGTGCTTTGCACCATGAGCACTTAACTTGCTGCGCTACTGCCCAGCCCCCTAGTTCTTATCTCTTAAGACTCCCTCATTGCCATTTTGGTTTGTGATGAGAAATCTGATGAGAGCCTGATAGTTCTGCCTTGTGCTGTGTTTCTTCCTTTCCCTAGCAGCCTACAATATTTTTTCCCCTTGTCCTTGGTTTTGGGTAGCTTTACTATGATGTATCTTTGATGATGCTGTTTTGGATTCATAAAATTAGGTAGCATTCTGGTTTTATTGTGTGTGTGTGTGCTTTGAACATTGCTCAGGTGTGGAATATTTTGGTTATAATTTCTTTTAGTATGTGTTCTGCTGCTCTCTTTTTCCCTTCTTCCTCAGGGATCTCATTCACTCTCGTATTTGGCTTTCTGATGGAGGCTGCTGTTTCACAGAGAAGTGCTTCAGATTTCCTCAACCCTTCCTCTGCAACAGCTTTTAGTTCACAGAGCATCATGGCTGTGACTTCTAGCATTGGTATTCTCTCCACCGTCAGATTTAGTCTATTTCCTAAGCCTCTTACCTCAGCTTGAACTGCATTCAAATTGTCCTTCATGCCCTGCAGTTGTTTGGCGCTTTTGTTCTGTATTTCATAATCCTATGGTAAAATGATCTCCGTATTCTTGTATTTGTGCCTATATATTAGGTTTATTTTCTTGAATTGATTTCATAGGGAGTTTTTTTGAACTCTAACTCTGTAATTTTTTCCAGTGCATCTATCTGGTCATTTATAGTTCCTGTAATTGTTGTCTGTGTATATCTCAGTTTATGCATTTACTGTGTCTTTTGTTGTTCCTAGGAGGCACTGTGGCTAAACTGTTGGATTTTGCAGTTTCTATATCTTGGTGGGGGAGGGAAAATGTTATCCTGAGTTACCAGGCCAATTTAGTGTCTATGATGTCCATATAGGGTCTCTCTGTTGTAATTCCAGTCTCTGGAGTGTATAAACATTGGAGAATTCCTTTCTCTTGAGTGTTTAATGAAAAAAGCAGGTTTATTTCCATATTTTGGTGCCATTGCCTATATGACCCACACAGGATCAGTTCTCAGTCAGTTTTTTGACAAAATCCTTATGATCCTTATGGGCAGTTTAATATTTTGACTCCTTGAGTTCATAGTTTAAAACCCCCCAAATTTCCTGCTTTTCTTCCTCCAGCCATGTGCTGTGCTTTGAAGGTACCAAGATGGTACCACCTGCTACTGGTCAGGGTTTCTAAAGTCTTGAGATTTTCTCCCCCACTCCTGACCAAGCTTGCTGATACTCACTTGTGGCTAAATGAGTTACTTAAGAAGTCACAGTTGGAGGACAGGTGAGGGGCAACTAGACTATTGTAGACTAGAATGTCTTGATAAAAGAAGCAACTGCCTATGCATTTAGTTGTTGTTCTTAGCATTGCAAAAGTGCCTTTAAAGTGTCGCTCAGGAAGTGTTGCCATTCTGATAAGCAGAAAAAATCCTTGAAAAGTTAGAATGGATCCATTTATTTTTTCATTTGCTTGAAATTCTGCACATCACTAGTCAGGTGTGCTTATGATGTGTAGTTTATCTCAGTTTCTATTGCTCCATAGTACATTTCACATTCTCAATTTTTTGTTTATTTGTTTTGCTTATTTATTAATGAGAGAGAGATCAAAGCATGACTTTGGCACAGGTGATCCTGGGGACTGAACTCAAGACCTCATGCCTGAGAGTCCAGTGCATATACCTTCAGTGTCATGCTGGGGCTGCTGTTTTCGTATTTTCACTTACAAAAGAGTTTGAAAGAATTTTTAACTCAACTGATTGTGTGTACACGTAGTGGTTCCATTTATCTTAGCAAATGGACCTAAATGGATTGAATTTTTATAGTCTGTCTCCAGTTAAGATCTATATTTTAAGACAACTAATAAGAATCCCTTGAAAGAAGTGTTCATTATGAAACAGGATTGAAAATTAATGGAAAGGCAAATTTATCTAAGATCTCAATTCTAAACAGTTGTTTCTTCAACATTTTGGAGTTCCTGTACCAGCTTTCAGTTTTCACACTCTGTTGAAATACCATGTTTTAAGAGGAAACCTTTTTTTATTATTATTTGTTTGTTTTACTCTTTTAAACTGTGGCTCTGTGAAGTGTTGAAGGTAACTATAACAGAACTTTAAAAGCCCTGAATTTATAAATCAAAAAAAAAAATCATAGAGCCTCTAAAAAGGAAAAAAAGAGACATCAAGTCTTCATGCCAGCAAGCAATGGTGATAGAGTCAAATAGTTGAGTTATTAAGAAGCCATTTGTGTAGTGTGAGTAAATGAACAGGGCAACTGAAAGCAGTATAGGTAAGCTTTCAGTAATTGGGAGCATATCTGGTTTTAAATAATGTAGTAGTAGTAGTAGGCTATTGGGGATAGTCTAAATATATTTGATTTACTGAAGAAATAATCACATTGGCATACTTTAATATTTGCTCTTGTATTCTAATGAGTCAAATGCATTTATAGAAGAAATGTGTATATATATTTACATCTTACTTTCCTACTCTACAGATATAAATTTTAATATTTTTACTAATACCTACTTATATTTTTAAGTTTCCTCTTAATGTTATTTATTTATTTATTTATTTTAAAACAATTTTAAATTATTTTTATTTTGTTTAGATAGAAACAGCCATAAATCAGGATAGAACGAGTTGATAGAGAAGGAGAGAGGCAGAGAGACACCTGCAACACTACTTGACCACTTGCAAAGCTTTCCCCCTGCAGGTGGGGATCAGGGACTTGAACCCAGGTCCTTGCGCACTTCAATGCATGTGTTCAACCAGGTGCGCCACCACCTGGCCAGTTTTATTTATTTTTTTATTTTACTAGGGCACCTCTTAGCTCTGGCCTAGGTGGACCAATATGTACTCTCTCTCCAGTTCAAGTTCATATATTTTAATGTGTGTGAAAGCATCTGAAAGATAAAACATTTCATAAAATGGCAGCTGTTTTTTGTTTGTTTGTTTTGCCTCTAAGGTTATCACTGGGGCTTGGTGCCTACACTACAAATCCACTGCTCTAAGAGGCCATTTTCCCCATTTTGTTGCCCTTGTTGTTGCTATTGTTATTGTTGAATAGGACAGAGAGAAATTGAGAGGGGATGGGAAGGCAGAGAGATGGGACAGAAAGACACTTGCAGACCGGCTTAACAGCTTATGAAGTGACCCCCTTGCAGGTGGGGAGCTGGGGGCTCGAACCAGGAATCTCACGCTGTTCCTTGCACTTTGTATCATGTGCACTTAAATTGCTGTGCTACTCCCCAGCCCCCAAAATAGCACTCTTTATAGTTACAATAAAATGTGTATTGCAGTGGAAAAATTGCAATAAATATTTTTTCTATTTACTGTTATAAATAATTTACATGTATAAACTCAACTCATAGGTGGCCGGGTGGTGGTACACCTAGTTGAGCGCACGTTATAATGCACAAGGACCCAGGTTAGAGCCCCCAGTCCCCACCTGCAAGGGGAAAGCTTCACAAGTGATGAAGCAGTACTTCAGGTGTTTCTCTGACTCTCATTCTCTCTATCCCCCCCCTTTCTTCTCAATTTCTGTCTCTATCCAATAAATAAGATAATTTAAAAAATTAAAAAATACTCTATGCTACACCTGAGGAAGATGAGTCGATATTGGGGCAGCCTGGAATGTTTCTACTCATGACCACAGAATGTGAGCTCAGATCTAGAGGGATGCAGAGGTCACATAGGCTCCTAAGCTGATTATGGGGCCCAGATCAGATCACATCAAGTTGATGAGGTTTACAGTCAACAATATTTATACCCCTTTTCCATATTTGGGAGCTATTCTTTTCCCTGATCCAGCTTTCTGGTCCTTTTTCCAACCATGACATCATCTCCTCAGACAGTAACTTGGATCTAGAAGTACAAAACAAAAGCAAAAGGAAGAACATCCCATGGAGTTCTAAGCTTAATGGTTTGCAAAATATCTTTATGCCTTAGACACAAGCAGTCCCTGATACCACCATATGCTAGAATTTAGCAGTGTTCTGATAAGAAGAAAGAAAAGGAAGAGGAGGAGGTGGAGTGAGAGGTAGAGGCATAAAGGAAAGGGAAAGAAGAGAAGAGGGGGAAGGGAGGAGGAGGAGGAGGAGGAGGAGGAGGAGGAGGAGGAGGAGGAGGAGGAGGTGGAGGTGGTGGAGGAGGAGAATCAAAATCCCTTGGTGGTTCATTTTGACAGTGAGATGGCTCTAGATGTTTGATTGTAGGTGTAAGGGAGTCTTACATGCATAGGGAAATGTAATATTACATGCACTCCCACACCCTGAAATTTTATAGCATTGTAAACCAGCGATAAAGCAATAAAAACAAAAACAAAACAAAAAAAGAGTAATGAATATTCTTTAGTAAGGCTCAGAGGAAGTTAATCCTAATATGCTTTGTCCTTTTCTCCTTGCATTTTTGTCACTTTCGAACAACTTTTCCCTAGAAAAGAAAATGTTGTCTTCATTAGATTCATTTCTACTTAGGGGTTAGATACTGTCTTGCCTTCTGATGGGCCAGAAAGTCAAAACTGAAGCTATCTTTGTCCAGATATTGAAGTGATTTCTGGAAAATTCCTTTAGATTCTAGAGCAGTGTTGTACTTATGATCTTCTACTGATAGATCTGAAAGACTGGCAACTTTTTTTTTCTCTGCCACCTTAAAAATCTGTAAGTAGCCACAGGTACAAGTGGTAAATGAGAGGGTGTGGCCAGGTTTGGTTTACTAGATTGTATTTGGCCAACTGCCTCGTGCCTCTGGAGAGCAGATCACCTAAAGGGAGGGGGCAGATGAGATTTTTTAAAAATTTGCATATGGCATCCCCTAGAACAGGAGCCCCCCCTTTTCTTTCTTTTATGTTAGTGCGAGATTAATGGTTTACAATATAATGATAGATGCATTGGCACACCCAGATCTCAATATTCCTTCATCCTGTCCCTTTTCATACTTGCAAGAATCCTTTGCTTTGATGCCCTACACCACATTCAGTCAAGTCAAAGTTTCACCTTTTGTTCTCCCAGACTGTTCTTTGTGGTTAGCTGCATTTATAGTATAAAATACTTATAAAATGGGTCTTCCTTTATCTGGCTACACTCACTCAGCATGATGCCTCTGAGTTCTTACTACCATATAGCAAAGGTGTTGACCTCATTTTGAATAGCTACATAGTATTCCACTAGGTGTAGATGCCGTGAATGTCTTAGCCAATCATCTGTTGTCGGGCATCTTGGGTTTCTTCCAATCTGGGTTATTACAAATTATTTCTGTGAGCATTGGTGTGCAGAGATCTTTTTGGGTAAGTGTTTATTTTCCCTGAGTAAGTCCCTAGGAGAGAGATTACTGGATGATAAAGTAGGTCCATTTCTAGTGTTCTGGTGAATTTCCAGACTTTCCCATAATATTTAGACCAACTTCTATATCCACCTACAGTATAGGGGTGTACCTTACCCTCACAGCTTCTCCAACAGTTGATATTTCTGCCTTTTCTAAAGCGTGACACAGATGTAATGTGGTAACTCACTGTTGTTTTTATTTGCATTTTCCTATTGATCAGTGACTGAGCATTTTTTTAAATGTCTGTTAAACTTTAGGATCTCTTCTGGTGAGAATATTCTGACTATATATTCCCCTTATTTTATGATGAGGTTGTTTGTTCCTTTTTCTGGGCTAATGTTGAAAAATCCCTTTGTTAGGATTTGCTATATCATACACAACATCACCATATTTAATATCTTTGACATTAATTTTATATAGCTGTGCCACTGGTTGCTTCTGTTCTCCCTGATCTAAGTTTTTTTTAAAATTTATTTATAAAAAGGAAATACTGACAAAACCATAGGATAAAAGGGGTACAACTCCACACAGTTCCCACCACCAGAACTCCATACCCTCCCCCCTCCCCCCAATAGCTTTCCTATTTTTTAACCCTCTGGGAGTATGGACCCAAGGTTGATCCATACTCCCAGCCTGCCTCTCTCTTTCCCTAGTGGGGTGGGGTTCTGGGGAATCGGAGCTACAGGACACATTGGTGGGGTTGTCTGTCCAGGGAAGTCTGGTCAGCATCCTGCTAGCATCTGGAACCTGGTGGCTGAAAATAGAGTTAACATACAAAGCCAAACAAGTTGTTGACTAATCATGAACCTAAAAGTTGTAGTAGTGCAGATGAAGAGTTGGGGGGCCCTCCATTTTGTAGATAGCTAGTAGGCATATTTTAGTTATATTCCAAAGGGCCTGTGGCTATACTAGTTTTTTTTTCCCTGAGCCTGACATCTGATATGCAGGTGGATCCAAATTATTGTCTGGGGAGATGATGTCATGGCTGGAAAAGGAACAGAAAGCTGGATCAGGGAAGAGAGTAAGTAGCTCCCTAATATGGGAAAGCGGTAAAAATATTGTTGACTATAAACCCCATCGATTTGATGTGATTTGGGTTCATATTCAGGTTAGGAGCCTATGTGACCTCTGCATCCCTATAGATCTGAGTTCACATTCTGTGGTCATGAATAGGAACATTCCAAGCTGCCCCCAATATCAACCCATTTTCCTCAGGTATAGCTTAGAGTATGTTGTCCAGCCTCCCTTCAGAGGATGGAACATTCTCTACCATTGTTGATATGCTTTGAGGGCAAGGTACTATGGGGGCCCACAAGGTGTCTTTTTTGTTGTTCCTGATAGAGATGACTGGTAACAATGGAGAGAGATTTATTCGAGGTCTCCATCATGTCTGTTTGGGAATCTCAGGATTCCCCAAATTGGCCCCAGCTGATGGGGTGGCCTTCTAGTGAGTAAAGAGTCATCCTTAAAGTATGCCAGTCTCTTGCCCTTATTCAGCTTTTGCAATCCTTGCTTTGCTAAGGATAGCTTGGGAGTGAGTGAGTGAAGTGTAATAGGAAGTAGGTGAGGAGGGTGTCTAAGTCTAAGTAGACACTATTTCATTATGAACTTCATACTGACTCATTGCAGACTATTGTGTATTTTTGCTTTCAGGTATATATTTACCCTGATTTATTGATACTTGTGAACATATGCCCTATCTCTTGGGACCTGGTCTATGTCTAGGTTTTGGGACTTTGTTAGGAAGTGAACCACCTGGAATGGAATTAGAGAATACTATGAAAGGAAAGGTCTCACCCGAGTATGAGGCTGAAGGGTTGACATTCCATGACTGACATCTCTGGACAAAGTCTGAAGTGAAGCATGTTGAAGTGGTACTCATTGTGTTGATTAGGTTGGGATCATCAGATGCAATATCATTTGGTATGAATTGAGAGAAGCATGCAGGAAAGTGAGCCCCACTCTAGAGGTTCCAGGACTGGAGAAATAGAGGTTGTATAGAGGAAGTGGGAGGTTCCTACTGTCTTAGGGCTTAAAAAAGCACTAGATAGTTAATGCTGTAATCACATTATTTGTCAGTTGGGTTAACCTTGAAAAATCTCTTTGTTAAGATTTGTTGTATCATACACAACATCCCCATAATTTATGTCCTTTGATATTATTTGTATATAGCTATGCCACTGGTTGCTTCTGTTCTCCCTGATTTAAGCTTTTAAGAGAGTCAACATATCAAAGACTCAGCCTATGGTCTGTGCATTAAAAAATTTGAGACATTCAATCAATTTTAACTCTCTCATATTAATTAAATAGTGATTTATATGACTAAAAATTAATAGGAATGTACATAAACACCATTCCCACCACCAAAAGACTGTGTCTTATCCCATCCTTCCCCTTGCCCCATGATGCCGAACATCCACCCTCATCCTCAGCCCAGGGTTTTTACTTTGGTGCCCTACTCCAAATTCAATCAAAACCTGCTTTGAGTTTACCTTTCTGTTCTCTTTCTCAACTTCTGTTTATGAGTGGGATCACCCACCCCATACTTGTCATTATCATTTTGACTTAGCTCACTTAACATAATTCTTTCTAGCTCCATCCAAGATGGGTCAGAGACGGTGGGTTCATCTTTTAAACAGCTGCATAGTATTCCATTGTGTATGTATACCACAGCTTTCACAGTCACTGTTGTTGGACACCTGGTTTGCCTCCAGGTTTTAGCTGTTACAAATTGTGCTGCTGTGAATGTACACATATTTTGTTTGGGTTTGTCCCTTTCTCTAATGTAGAGATGGGTATCCTTGTACCTCAGCTAAAAGGAGTTCTCCTCTCTCTCTCTCTCTCTCTCTTTTTTACCTCCAGGTTATTGCTGGTGCTTGGTGCCTGCAGGATAAATCCACTGCTCCTGGTGGCCATTTTTTCTATTTTGTTGCTGTTTTTATTGTTGTTGCTGTTGGATAGGACAGAGAGAAATGGCGAGAAGAAGGGAAGACAGAGAAGGGGAGAGAAAGATCGACACCTGCAGACCTGCTTCACTGCTTGTGAAGTGACCCCCCTTGCTGGTGGGGAGCCTAGGGCTCCAACCGAGATCCTTATGCCATTCCTTGTGCCTTGCGCCATGTGTACTTAACCCGATGCGCTACTGCTCGGCCTCCAGGATCCCTCTTCTGAGCTCTGTTCTTCTTGGACTCTATTCGTCTTAAGTTCTTTACAAATCCCATGCTCCAACTCCTGCCCTTCTTCTTCAGTTTCTAGTTAGACTTGTACCATGTTTCACACTATGTAGAAGGATTTCGTTTTAGTGTAGTTCATGGGGGAATATCATGTGAGAACATTTACTAACTAATTCTTTTATTATTAACTTTCCTCGATCTTGATTACTGGTTATTGAGTGCATGTGTGTGTGTGTGTGGGGGGGGCACTAGGAACACATATTTCTCAATGAATTGTTTCACTTTCTCATGTGAATTAACTTTCCATTATTTCAATGAAGGTAGGTAGTTGCAAATGTGGAGCTTGAACCAATGGGTAGTTTTTAGTGAATTTAGGTACATAAAGGGATAGTACTAACAAATACAGCTCTGCCACCTGAGTTGAGAGCTTCCTGTATCTTTAAGTGTCCATGTATAGGATGCTTGGCTATGTGTTTGCAATAGTTTGGGCCCTTCTTGCATTAGTCATAAATTAGATAAGAGTGTTGTTAGTTTCTAAACTACAAAGCTGTGCCAGTTTGACTTTGTCAGAATGACTTGGGGAATGAAAATAAAACTCACATGCATACATACATCATAGTCCCAGAGTACAGCAGATTGCCGTAAAATGATTTGTTTGATAAAGCTCCATATCATTGTTAAACATACAGATAACATACCCCACAGAAAACTGAAAATCAAAACCACAATGAGGTACTAATTCATACCCATTAAGATGGCTATAATTAAAGGACTTATAGTAACAGGTATCTGCAGGCATGCAGAAAAATTAGAGTTTTTATATTTTTATTTTTTATTTTTTTTAAAAAGGAGACATTAGCAAAACCAGAGGATAGGAGGGGTACAACTCCACACAATTCCCACCACTAGATCTCTGTATCCCATCCCCTCCCCTGATAGCTTTCCTACTCTTTATTCCTCTGGGAGTATGGACCCAAGGTCATTGTAGGATGCATTGTAGGTGGAAGGTCTGGCTTCTGTAATTGCTTCCCCGCATGGTTATTTACAGGTTGATCCATACTCCCAGCCTGCCTCTCTCTTTGCCTAGTGAGGTGGGGCTCTGGGGAAGCAAAGCTCAAGGACACATTGGTGGGGTCATCTGTCCAGGGAAGTCGGCATCATGCTAGCATCTGGAACCTGGTGGCTGAAAAAAGAGTTAACATACAAAGCCAAACAAATTATTGGCCAATCATGAACCTAAAGGCTAGAATAGTGCAGATAAAGTGTTGGGGGGGGGGGTACTCACTGAAGACTATTGTGTACTTTTGCTTTCAGATATATATTTTGCCCTAGTTTATGGATACGTGTGAACTAAAGAGGAAAATTTTAACAATACTTCCAGCAACTGGAAATTACCGCTAATTGATTAAGTCTTTTCATACTAGATTACAATGTTAATAAATTTTGTCTTAACAATATATTAGGGACATAGTCCCAAGTCAGTACATAGGAACAAATATACTGGCACAGTGTTTTTTTTTAAACTTTTTTTTTGATGGTCACAGTGGACTGGAAGATACTTTTTGGTAAACACAGGACTTGTATGGGAATGTGCCAGTTCTGATCTCTAGCACCACTAGAATACTATGTGGTTCTCTAGTTTAAACAGAACACAACACATCCACAGGACATTATAGGATTATTTTTACTTGTTTTGTTATAAAGAGATGAGAGTAGATGCTGAAAAAAATTCCTATTTTATCCGTATACCCTAAAGATACTGATTTGAAAAATGTAATTAGGTTTTTTTTCCTCAGAATTTTCACAGCAGTATGCAACTCTTACCAACACAGTTAATTTCTGATCATATTCATCAATTGAAAAGGAAATAATTTTAATTTAATTGTCAAATATGTGGGGTATAGCATTGATTTCTTTCATTTAGCATGTATTTTCACATTTAGTCTACATATAACATGAATCTCATTCAGCTTTATTGATCAATTATATTCCATCATATAAATAGATCATATTCTATTCATGTGGTGAGGACCATTGGTTATTTCTACTTTTTCACTATTATGAATAATACCTCTATGAATATTCATGTACACATTTTTCTGTGGACATATTTTCATTTCTTTTGGTTATACAGCTAGCAGTAGAATTACTAGGTCATGTGGAAATCCTATGTTTAACTTTCTGTGAAAATGTCAGACTGTTTTCCAAGAGGTACAGATCATTTTACATTTTATCCTATTGCATATAAAAACTCTAATTTTTCTGCATGCCTGCAGATACCTGTTACTATAAGTCCTTTAATTATAGCCATCTTAATGGGTATGAATTAGTACCTCATTGTGGTTTTGATTTTCAGTTTTCTGTGGGGTATCAATTTTGGGAAGCTTAATGAGAATCAGCATTGTATAATTATTTGCCATTTGTGTATCTTCTTCGGATTAATATCCACTCAGATATTTGCCCACTAAATTGAGGCACCTTGTATTACTGAGTTATAGAAATATTATTTGTACTCTAGATACGAGATCATTATAACATCAAAGATTTTTAAATATTTCCCATTCTATATGCTGTCTTCTCACTTTCCTGATGCTGTGTTTTGAAGTATAAAAGATTTTAACTTTGACAGAGTCTTAAATTAGAGTAATTTTTCTTTTGTCACGATGCCTTTGGTATCATATCCGAAAAGTTTCTTTTCTAACACAAGGTTTTTGTGTTTTCTTCTAAGACTTATGGTTTTAGTTTTTATTTTTAGGTCTGTGATCCATCTTGAATTAATTTAGGTGCGTGATCTGAGATAGGGGCTTAAATGTATTCTTTTGCATGTGGATATTATTAAGTTGTGTTGGCATCAGATGCTGAAAAGAAATGTTTAAAATAACTGGTGTTTTAGTAATAGGTGTTTGATTTTCTACTAACTTGTTTTGGTATTTCTGTAAAAAATTAATTATATAAATATTAGAGTTTATCTCCAGACTCTGCATTCTGTTTGATTGATCTAACTACCCTTTCTTCAGTACCTGAAATGTCTTTATTTTCATAGTCATCATGTTTTGAGCAATGTAATATTGTTCTTTTACAAGACTATTTTGACTATTTGGGAATACTTCAAATTATTTCTGCTAGGATAAAAGTTAAGGTCTTAGGGAGGGGCAGGTGTTGATGCACCTGGTTAAGTGCATATATCACAATGTGCTAAGACCCTGAGTTCAAGCTCCTTGTTTCCCACATGCAGAGAGAAATTTTAACAAGTGGTGAAGTAGAGCTGTAGGTGTCTCTCTGTCTCCTTCTCCCCTCCCATTTTGTCTCTCTGTCTCTTTCTCTTTTTTTTAGTTAGTAAAACTAAATAAATAAATAAATAAAAGTTTTTTAAATTTTTTAATATTTATTTATTTTCCCTTTTGTTGCCCTTGTAGTTTTTTATTGTTGTTGTAGTTATTGTTGTTGTTGGTGTCATTGTTGTTAGCTAGGACAGAGACAAATGGAGAGAGGAGGGGAAGACAGAGCGGGGAGAGAAAGATAGACACCTGCAGACCTGCTTCATCGCCTGTGAAGCGACTCCCATGCAGGTGGAGAGCCTCGGGCTGGAACCAGGATTCTGAACGCAGGCCCTTGCGCTTTGCGCCACGTGCGCTTAACTTGCTGAGCTACCGTCCGACTCCCAAATAAATAGTATTTAAAACTTTAAGGAAGGTCTTGGTAGAATATGCTTTGAATATCTTAAATGAATATGCAGATTTGGCATCTTGAAATTAAGTCTTTCAGTTCATGAATATCTTCTGATTTTAATTTATCTCAACATTGCTCTGTAGTTTTCAATGTATATGTCTTATACTTTAAAAAACTACTACTGAGCATTTAGTTCTTTTGATGTGCTAGATGATACCATTGTTTGGACAGTTTTACTTTCAGTTACTTGTTGATATTTTATAGAAATGCATTTAATCTCTCTGTGTTAATGTTTCCTTCTGTACTTATTAGTTAGTCCTAATTGTTTTAGTGAGCCTATGTAAAAGATATTTATGCAAAAGATCATTTCACATTCAAAGGACATAATTTTACTTCTTTTTTTTTTCCCAATATGGTATCATATATTTATTTTTCTTTCTTTCTTTCCTTTTTTTTTGTCTGCTCTGTCTAGACCCTCCAGTTCAACAATGAATGGCAAAGTGATCCTTGTCTTGTTTTTATATTCAGTCTCTTACCATTAATACTACTACTTATAGGCTTTTCCCATACATGTGTGCTGAACTCCTAGCTATTTAAATGTATTGTGAAATAATGGTGGAATTTTTAACAGCTTTTACTGTTTCTGTTGAGACATGTGAGTTTTGTTTTTTATTTTTTTCGGACAGGATTTATTGCCTTAATAATTTTTTGGATATCAAACTAATCTTGCTTTCCTGGGATAATTACTATTTGATCATGGTGTGTTACCTTTTAAAAATACTATTGCAGAGCTGCCAGAATAGCTCACTTAGTATATCTATTTTGTCAAGTAACGCAAGTTTGAGCCTGTCACCCACCACTGAAGGAAGCTTTGGTGCTATGTCGTCTTTCTTTCTCTCTTCCTCTGTTTCTCTTACTCTCTGAAAAGTTATTATAACAATGAAAGCCCAATGATGACTATGTACAGACACACACACACACACACACACACACACCTTATATTGATATCTGAGTGACAAGCAAAATGAATTAGAAAATATCACTTTTAAAAAATTGTTGAATCAGTATTATTCTTAAAACTTTGATCTGATTAGTCTTAGATCACTTTACATTAGTAATTTATATTATCATTCTTTGAGATTTAGCTGGATTCTAATAGGACTATGCTTAGCTGCTTCCTTTTCAGGGTATCCTGTTATTTATTTGTTGCTCTTAGAGATCTATGTGCCTCCTTTTAACTTCTGACTGCCAACATACACATGGTTTTTTGAGAGTACCTTTAAATTTAAATTGTTCACTATTCTCTTCCAAATAAAGATATCTACTGTGATACACTGAGTTACCTTTGCTTACAGTCTGCCTTTCCAATGGGTAACATTTCTGAGCCACTGCTTTAGAATTTGGCTGGGAGTTTTCCTTGCTCTATAACCCATGGTTTATGGGAGTTCTGCACAGAGGTAATAACTTGTAGTGTTCTTGACTTCCCCATCTTATCATGGAGCCTTTTGCCTTTGAGCAAGCGGAAGCAGACAGTTGATAAACTCAGCTACAACTGGGGTAGAGCCTCAACTGTACAAGTGGGAACTGGATATAGAAAGGTGATGCCTCATCTCATATAACCCATGCCTATAATTAAGTGTCTGAGAGATGGAGCTTCAGTCATAAAGACATGCCCAAAGCCCATTTACCACAGGGGAGATTCTCTATACCATCACCTATGACTTGAAGCTAGTAGAAGAGAATTTTCTAGACACAATATTGGTAGTGGAAATTTTCATTATGTGACTTGCAGGAAAGATGAAAGTGCGTAGCCCAGGTGCCAATGACTCTCAAGTTTCTTACTGAAACTTAGTAGATTTTTTAAAAAATTATTTATTTGCTATTAGATAGAGACAGAAATTGAGAGGGGAGGAGGAAGATAGAGAGAAAGAGAGACAGAGAAACACCACCCAACACTTTCTTCACCACTTGAGAAGCTTTCCCCCTGCAAATGGAGACCAGGGGCTTGAACCTGAGTCCTTGTGCGCTTTAATGTGTGCACTTAACCAGGTATGCCACTATCTGTCCCCACCTCCCCCAGTAAATTTCCTTAAATATGTTTTTCTTTATATGCTTAGTATAATTTCTAAATGTATTGTGTTTTCATCACTGTTGGAGATTTCCTGATGCTTATTACTTGATGTTGGAGACCCCTAAATAATAATGCCTGCTACTTCTTGCCACAAGCTTTTTTCTGCTTGTGTCTTATTTTCTGTGTCAATTATTTCCTCAATTACTGATAGCTATGTGTAGGACATAGCTATATGTAAAAGGAATGGTTGGCTACCTGCAATCAAAAGCAGTTGATCCAAAAGGCCCTCAATACTAAAAGCCCTAAAGAACTGCATCCTATGGAATGCATAGACTATGGAATGCATGACATGGACATAATGTGTACCTACAATACAGCCAGAGGGTACACGCTAATGCCCTGGTGATTTAGCATTAACTGCCATAGTTACTCTACCCTTGCAGAAATACTTTGCGATTGCTCATTCCATGCTCTGATGTAATGCAGATTTTAAAATAAATATCGTGAGAGAAGTCTGTTCAGGGTCACACTAAGTGAACATGCTGGTGTGTCCACTGCAGATCACTCTTACACTTCGCAGTAAATATCAGAGTTGGTCTTTTTCAGTCTTGGGACATGTGGAAACCTAGAATCCCAGCAGCACCCATGTACATGATACTTTATGTCACCATTTATGATTGTTTTCTTGAGGAGTGGATGTGTGGAGCGACTCATCTCACTGTACTGAAAATATTTCACATCCCTGGAAATTCCTGTCAAAACAGTGATTTTCTTTTCTCCTCCTACTCCTCCTTATTCTTTTTCTCCTCCTCCTCCTCCTCCTCCTCCTCCTCCTCCTCCTCCTCCTCCTCCTCCTCCTCCTCCTCCTCCTCCTCCTCCTCCTTCTGCTTACTGTTTTTTTTTGGTGAATCATTTGGTGGATCCATAGACAAAGTAACCTTATAGTTATTTTTAGTATTAAGTTTGCATATTTTATGTATACTCCTTTTCAAGTTATGTGAGTACTTCAGTCTTGGGGAAAACCAAGACATAAACAATAGAAAAAATAAACCCAATTAAATAAATCACTATCCCAAAGGGGGTCGGTCAGTAGCGCAGTTGGTTAAGCACACATGGCACAAAGTATAAGGGCCGGCCCGAGGATCCCGGTTCGAGCCCCTGGCTCTCCACATGCAGGGGGGTTGCTTCACAAGCGGTGAAGCAGGTCTGCAGGTGTCTATCTTTCTCTCCCCCTCTATCTTCTCCTCCTATCTCCATTTCTCTCTGTCCTATCTAACAACAACAACATCAGTAACAACAATAATAACCACAACAACGATAAAACAACAAGGGCAACAAAAGGGGGAAAAAATAGCCTCCAGGAGGAGTGGATTCATGGTGCAGGCACTGAGCCCCAGCAATAACCCTGAGGCAAGAATAAATCAATAAATAAATCATTATCCCTAATATGAATAACTATATACATTTATGTAGGTATTTTAATTATCCTCCTTTGGTCAAATTTTTTTTTAAAAATCATTTTGGAGGGAGGGAGGGAAGGCTATCACTTGTTCATTTCCCTATTCTCCTACCTTATATTTTTATTTTTATTTATAGACTGGAAACACAGACGAGACCATAGGATAAGTGGGGTACAATTCCACACAATTCCCACCACCAAAATTCCATATCCCATCCCCATCCCTGATTGCTTTTATATTCTTAGCCCTCTGGGAGTATGGACCCAGGGTCATTATGGGGTGCAGAAGGTGTAAGGTCTGGCTTCTGTAATTGCTTCCCCGCTGAACATGGGCATTGATAGGTGGATCCATATGCCCAGATTATTTATTTATTTTTTTTAAAGTAGTGCCAACTCAAAATGGAAAAAGAATATTAAGTCTTGTCTTTGGACTGTAAACAAGGATGATGAATTAGACAAAGCCCAAGTTTTTAATGGGCATGGGAGAACTGGGTACTAAGGCAAACTGAAGAAAATTTTTCACTCTATAACGGAAAAGTTCTTCCTTACCAGCAGATGAGTGTTTCTAGGTGGGTGTCAATCTTATCATTCTTCAAGAATAGCCAGAAATCTGGATGTATTTTATATTTGAAAACTCCTACATTTTTCACTGCTTACCGTGAAGAAGAAAACAAAACATAAATAATCATGTAGGTCAGGAAAACATGACTGTCATCTCTATCTGGTAATCAGGTAAAATTAGCATTCACTTTAATAACCTGTCTTCCCAAATGGAGATGAAAATCTCTGAGAGCACAACAGATTACATGACTGCTTTTGTAGGAATCTGCCTTCATGATACCACTTCACTCTTATTGCTAGTATTTTAGATTCAAAACTCTCTGTGTTGGGGAGTTGGGTCAAGTTCCTCTAGGCTTGATGACGATATAGATATGTTAACTGATTTTGACCTAAGAAGCTGTCAAATTAGAGTGTGAAAAAAAGCCTGCAAATCTTAGGACATTAATATTATTATACTACATTTCTTGTACTCTCATTAGTTTACTGGTTTTAAATTATGAATGTAATAATATCTTAATGGAAACATAGAACTCAAACATCCTACTTTGGTCAAAGTTTTATTTTAAAAATAATTTTTGAGGGAGGAAATAATGATTTACACAACAGTTGTTCATACATGAGCACAATTTCTTATCACCCTGGAACTGATGACTGCACAATGTCTTCTACCATCCCCAGTCTCTCTTCTCCATTGTGTTCTGGGTATCTCTGACACCTTCTATCCCCCATGTTCACCTAGTACAAAATCCTTTGCTTCACCCCCACCCACAAGAGTCTTTTAATTTGGTACAATACACCAAACATAGTCCAAGTGGTGCTCTTTGCTTCCCTTTCTGTTCTTTTTTCTCAATTTCGGTCTATGAGTGAGATCATTCCATATTCATCTTTATCTTTCCGACTTATCTCACTTAAAAATATTCCTTCAGAGAATCGACCTTTCTTTCTCTTTAATTGTGGTGCTGGGGATGGAGCCCAGGGCCTCACGCCTTGGAGGCGGTCACTCTGCTGACCTACATCCTGGGCCCCTGGGAGCAACTCTTAACCAGGCTCCAGATCAGAGTAGACTCTTGGCAGGCAGCTGTATTCCAGTCGCGGTATTTGGAGCATTTTTTCATGTCTGTTGGCCTTCTGGATCTCTTTTTTGGTTTATATGCTGTTCATATCCTCTCCCTATTTTTGGAAGGGGTCATTTGCTGTTGTTAAGTTTTGTGAGCTCTTTATATACCTTGGCTATCAGTCTTTTTATCTGCTGTATGACACAAAGATTTTCTCTCTTTCTGTAAGAAATCTTTGTTTGGGTAGTGGTTTCTTCTGCTGTACTGAAGGTTTTTAATTTGGTGTAGTCCATTAGTTTATTTTTGTTTTAGTATTCCTTTCAACTGGATTTGTATCATTGAAGATGGAAAAGAGTGCAACCAATATTTTCCTCTAAGTATTTGAAAGTTCCTGGTCTAACATCCAAGTAGCTGATCCTTTTGGAATTTACTTTTGTATGTTAATTTTGTATCGAATACCTTACTGTATTGCCTGATAATTTCCAGGAACTTCCTGCTGGATTCTTTAGGTTTTTCTATGTATGTTATTATATCATTTGTAAATAGTGATGGTTTGACTTCTCTTCCAAACTGTATCCCTTTAATTCCTTGATCTTGCCTGATTGCTATGGCAAAACCTTCTAACACTATGTTGAATAGTAGTAGTGATAGTGGGCATCCCTGTCTAGTACCTGATCTAAATGGGAATGGTTTCAGTTTCACACCATTGAGTTTGATGTTAACTGTAAGTTTGCTGTACGTGGACTCCACTAGGTTAAGGAATTTTCCATCTATTCTCATTTGTTTTGATCATAAAGAAATGTAGGATTTTGTTAAATAATTTTTCTGCATCTATTGAGATAACTGTGTTTTTTATTGATTCACATGTATTGAACCAGCCTTACATCCTTGGGATAAAACCCACTTGATCATGATATACAATCTTTTTAATATACTACTGTATCCAGCAGGCTAGAATTTTGTTCAGTACCACAACTGTTTACATAACCATCATACTATCTCCCCATCCCTAGTACCACAATTTTTTAACCACTCATGTGTCTGGATATCCAGTTTACTCCCAAGTTTGGACTGTTACTAACTGTGCTGTTGTGGACAGAAATCTACACAGGTTTCTTTTTGGTAAGTTTCTTTTTGAATATTTATGTATTTATTCCCTTTTGTTGCCCTTGTTGTTTTTTATTGTTGTAGTTATTATTTTTGTTGCTATTGATGTTATCGTTGTTGGATAGGACAGAGAGAAATGGAGGAAGAAGGGGAAGACAGAGGGGGAGAGAAAGACATCTGAAGACCTGGTTCACTCCCTGTGAAGCGAGGACTCCCCTGCGGATGGGGAGCCTAGGGCTCAAACCAGGATCCTTACGCTGGTCCCTGCGCTTTGCATCACCTATGCTTAACCCGCTGTGCTACTGCCCAACTCCTGATAAACTTTTTTTTTTCTGTTTGTTTGTTCTTTGTATATATATTTAAAGAAGTAACTGTTAGATCATAGGATAGGTCCATTTCTAGTGTCCTGGGGAACATACAGACAGTTTTCCACAGGAGTTGAACTAGTTTATATATCCATCAACAATGTAGATATATTCACATTTTTCCATGTCCACAACAGCACTTGTTTCTATCATTTTCTAATGCATAATATTTTATAGATGTAAAATGGTATATATCATTCATTGTTGTCTTCATTTACTCTTCTCTAATAATCAGTGACTTTAAGCACTTTTTATTTCTTTTTAAAGCTATATTTATTTATTATTGCATAGAGACAGAGAGAAATTGAGAAGAAAGGGGGAGATAGAGAGGAAAAGAGACAGAGAAACACCTACAGCCCTACTTCACCGCTCATGAAGCTTTCCCCATACAGGTGAAAACCAGGACCACACTATAATATGTACACTTAACCAGGTACGCAACCACCTGGCCCTGGGCATTCTATCTTATGTATATTGGCTATCTGGATCTTTAATTTATTTTTTTTTCTTTGGATTTCAAGTCATTTATTTGGATTCATCAAGCATGAAAACTGTTGAGAGGAAACAAGGCTTTGTGTATGACTCACTCTTTTGTTGTTTATCACTGGGGCTTCACTGCTACAGGCTGACTTTATTTAAAGATTGTATTTATTTATTTTTATTTTTTTATTTATAAAAAGGAATCATTGACAAAACCATAGGATAAGAAGGGTACAACTTTGCACAATTCCTACCACCAGACCTTCATATCCCATGCCCTCCCTTTGATAGCTTTTCTATTCTTTAACCTTCTGGGAGTATGGACCCAAGATCATTGTGGGATGCAGAAGGTTGAAGGTCTGGCTTCTGTAATTGCTTCCCCACTGAACATGGGCATTGACAGGTCGATCCATACTCCCAGCCTGTCTCTCTCTCTTCCCCTAGTGGGGAAGGACTCTGGGGAAGCGGAGCTCCAAGGCACATTGGTGGGGTTGTCTGTCTAGGGAAGTCTGGTCACATCCTGCTAGCATCTGGAACCTGGTGGCTGAAAAAAAGAGTTAACATACAAAACCAAACAAACTGTTGAACAGGATCTTTAATTTATTAAAGCTTCTTCCCATTCTTCTTCTTCTTCTTCTTCTTCTTCTTCTTCTTCTTCTCCTTCTCCTTCTCCTTCTCCTTCTCCTTCTCCTTCTCCTTCTCCTTCTCCTTCTCCTTCTCCTTCTCCTTCTTCTTCTCCTCCTCCTCCTCCTCCTCCTCCTCCTCCTCCTCCTCGTCCTCCTCCTCCTCCTGATTATTATTATTAGTAGTAGTAGTATTAGTAGTATTATTATTTGCCTCCAGGATTCCCATTGTGGCTCGGTGCCTGCACTATGAATCCACTGCTCCTGGAGGCTTTTTTTTTCTTTTGTTGCTCTTGTTGTTTATCAATGTTGTTGTTGTTATTGTTGGTGTTATTGCTGTCATTGTTGTTGGACAGGACAGATTACAATCGAGAGAGGAGAGGAAGACAGGGAAAGAAAAATACCTGCAGTCCTGCTTCACTGCCTGTGAAATGACCCCACCCCCTGCAGGTGGGGAGCCAGGGACTCAAACTGGGGTCCTTGATCCAGTCCTTACATTTGGCTCTGTGTGCGCTTAACCTGCTACACCACTGGCTGGCCCCCTCTTCTTTTCCTTTTTATTTTATTGGGGAAATAAAAAAAGAGATACCTATAGACCTGCTCCACCACTCATGAAGCTTTATTCCTAGAGCTGAGGGTAGGGCTAAAACTCTGGCTCTTGAGAATGTACTCAACCAGATCTGCCTGACCATCTTCAGTAAAAATTCTATTAATGCCCTCTCCACGTCATTTATTTGATTTGATTTGATAGCACAGAGAGAAACTGAAAGGAGTGCAGAGAGACAGAGAGGGAGACTAAAAGAAAGACACCTATAGTACTGCTTCAGCTATAGTGAAGTTTCCCCCAGAAGGTAGTGAGTTGGAGCTGGAGCCATGGTTTTTGGACATAGTAACTTAGCTTGGTGTTCAACTGCCCAGCCCCATCTTCTTTTCATTTTCTTTCTTTCCTCCTCTCCTCTCCTCTCCTCTCCTCTCCTCTCCTCTCCTCTCCTCTCCTCTCCTCTCCTCTCCTCTCCTCTCCTCTCCTCTCCTCTCCTCTCCTCTCCTCTCCTCTCCTCTCCTCTCCTCTCCTCTCCTCTCCTCTCCTCTCCTCTTCTTTCTTTATGAAAAGGACACACTGACAAAAACCATAGGATAAGAAGGGTACAACTACACACAATTCTCATCACCAGAACTCCGTATCCCATCTCCTCCCCGATAGCTTCTCTATTCTTTACCCCTCTAGGAGTATGGACCCAGGGTCTTTATGGGGTTGCAAAAGATGGGCGGTCTGGCTTCTTTAATTGCTTCCCAGCTGAACATGGGCATTGACAGGTCGATCCATACTCCTAACCTGCCTCTCTCTTTCCCTAGTGGGGTGGGAAGCACCATTGTTAAGTGATCTATGGTTGGTTTGTTTTTTGCTGATTTTTCTGAGCTTTGTATATATTTTGTCTATTATTTGTCTGGTATATAGCATGTGAGGATCTCCCATTCTGTTGTGGTGTTGCTGCCTTTGACTGTGAGAAGCTTTTCAGTTTTATGTAGTTCCTTTGGCTTATTTTCATTTAAAGTTTTTTTTTTTTTTTCAAAGCAAACATCATGGAATGTTCTGCCAATATACTCATATGCATTTGTTAGTTTCTGCTATGATGTTCAATTTCAGGTCTTTGATCTCTTTGGCATTGACTTTTATGCATGGTAATACAATGGTAGTCTATTTTCATTCTTCTGCACATTCCAAACAGTCTTTCCAGCACATTTGTTGAAAAGACTTTCCTTTCTCCACTTGGTATTTTGAATCCTCTTGTCCAAAATTTGTAATCTTTGGGTATGGTCAAATTTGTCCTATTCTACAGTTTTACTTTGTTTACTCTGAAGGAATTGGTTAATAGACCTTCTTTTCCATAGTTCTTTTGGAATGTAATATAAGAATTTATTATTATCAGCTAACACAGGAGAAACATATAATTCTGAACTAATGACCTGATATGTAATAGAATAAATAGCTACAATATAAAAACTAGTTCCCAAGGACACAATTATGTTATTACTGGCAAACAGAGAGTTTCTGGTTCATTAAGTTGGAAAGAAAAAAAAGAATAAATGATAAAGGTGAAAATTTAATTTTTTTCACTAGTTCACAAATTTTCCCCTCTGACCAATAAAACCAGGAGGGAGGTTTTTCACATACTCACACACACACACTAAATGAAAATATAAATGATGAAACCTCTCTTAAAGTCAGGGTCATGCATCTGTCCTCAAGTGTTTTATTATGTGAAGTTTGACCTTTATTTAAAGTGCATCTCTGTACAGTCATAATTGATGGTGCTTTGAGTGAGAGTTTATAACAGTATTTTGACTTATTAAAAATATTTTCTTTAAGGTAAAGATGCATCTTTTAAAAAACTTCTGTCCTAGCTTAACCTTTGGAAATATCATGTCAGTCTACTTGCATTTATAAACTTAATTAACATGTTGTGGGCCATTTTTTAGGTCATTAATAAAGATATGAGGTATGACTAGACTTATTTCCAGTCCTGATAATTCACCAAGTTGTTTAACTTAATTAATCATTCATTTTCCTTCTTGTCCTGTTGGTTTTTACTCTGCTTTGATTATTATAATTCAAACACATTAAAATTTAAAACTATTCTATATATAAAGGCATTATCTTAATTATCTCACTGGGGCCATTTTGTGGTATTACTTGAAATAAAGATTTATTTTTTGTTTCCTGCTTATTCAAACATAACACCATCTGCTGGGCTTCATGGGGTTCTTATGAGGTCAGTCCCAGTGATAAGACCTGGCCTCGGTACAAATATTAATGCTTCATTTAATAATATTCCAAGAGAATCATCCTGCATGTTTTCCAGATTCTGGATGCTTGAAAATTGAGTATAACTGACATATTGAAGAATAGAATTATTTCTTTGAACCTTGTTCCTCTCTTTGAAAATAGAACCCTGTTCCATTTAGTACTATCAAGGAAGCATCTGGACAGGGGAAGTGCAATGTGAATTTCCTTCTTAAATCTCACAATCAGTAGACTCTTGGAATCTTACATATCCAAGAATATTAAAACTAAGTTTTAACATTCAATCACCTGTCATCTGCACATATCAACCTTATGCTAATGTCTGGTTGAATAAACACACTTTTGCCTATTTTCAGTTATTTGTAATTTCAGTTTATAACATAGTCAATCTAAACACTTGCATCATTTATAATGGAGGAAAGTGGTATGGTTTCATGAATAGAAGTCTGTATTTGTGGTATAATCCCTACATATGCTATTTTTTTACTGTACTGCTATACGAGACACATTAATTCATCCCTAGTTTTTCCCTATGTGTGAAATGAAAATGACATTAACCATGCCATTATATTAGTATGGGTTATTGTGAGTGTTAAAACTAGTTAATTTGAGTAATACACTTACAAAAGTGTTTAACAGAGTGAGGAGTCTATTAATTAGTATTGTACTTTATAGCATAAACAGTTTCCAAATCAGTCCGAAGTCTACCCTTCTCTGTCACTGGTTTCTAGCTGGATCTCACTTGATAATCCAAATTTTGTCCACATACTGCTAATGGCTGTGAAAAAAGGTATTGTTATTTTATTTTCTTATATAGGACCTTAATAAATTCTGTCCTGTATTTCTGAATGTAAAAGGTACCTAATTTACTGTTAGGTAAATTTTAAACTTCTTTCAGATTTTTAAAAATTAATTAATTAATTTTACCAGAGCACTGGTCAGCTCTGGCTAATGGTGGTGCTTGAGACTGAACCTGGGAGGGAGCTTAGAGCCTCAGGCATGAAATTCTGTTGTGCTACTATCCAATTCTACTTTCAGCTTTTTAATATAACTTAGAAATGTTTATGGGATCATACCAAATTAGGACTCTTCAGAAGTCTATCTTTAACTCATCTTTATATGCTTACAAATTGATTTTACTCCATTTTTACATTTATGCTTTTGAGAATAAGCTGATATCTGAATGACTTGATTTCTTGGCAAACCTTGTTTTGTTTTGTAGAGAGGTTCAGAAATGTGCTTCAGTTCATTGCAATAATGCTAATTAAGATACAGTAATAGGGCACATTATGCATATAGCACACACTATATTTAGTATCTCCACATTAGTCCATATATATACATATATATATATATATGTACTAAAACCATAACTTATATCCAAATAAATCCAACAGAGGCAGTGGCAGATTCAGGATTTGATTCTAACTCGAGCTGGCATGCTAGGTTTAGACCCTCCACAACTCTTCTAGTAGGAGATAATGTGTGCTGCTTGAAACTTGAAGAGTAGGACTCATTCAGCATTTTATATGTTACAGGGACACTTTTTAAGTAGTAGCAACAGTCTCCAATGATTAGGACTCATTATCATATCTACAATGTGACTGCAAAAGATAGAAGTGTGCACAAACAACAAAAAAAATTTAATCAAGAAGCTATCACAGATGACTCAATAAACAATAGCAAATTCGATGATTATGGGAGAAAGAATATTTATGTCCAGAATAACATAAGAAAAATCAGGATGAACTAGGAAGTGTCAAAGTACTGCTTTCTTCAGAATTACCATTTGACTGCTTTAGAGTTTAATTCTATGTAAGGTTAAAGGACTTTAGTGGGAAAAAATTCAGTGGGTGAATTTTAACTTTTCTAGCTCAGAGGCGGTTTTCTCTTCATTGTTGTTGCTTTGTTTTGTTATTTTAATTGCCATGTTTTTCTTCCTCTCAGATCAAATTTCTTTTTTTATCCAGTCATTTGCAAGAAAAAAGATAGTTTGTTAGAAGCAGACCAAAAAAGTCTTACAGTCACTTTAAAGTTTTCATGTTCCTCTCTCCCTTTTTTCCCTTCTCCCTGCCCCAGCAAAACTGACTTCCTCTACTATAAAAGCTTTCTATGATGAATATCTCTGAATAAGGCAGTCCATCATTACTTTTACAAGTTGGTTGACATCGAGCTGGACAGATAGGAAAGGGAAAATGACAAGAGGTTTGGGAAAAGTATGATGAGAAGAACAGCTTCTTATTAATCCTCTTGGAGAAGAACCTCTTAAAAATCTGTTTAAGTGCTTTGCGGTTACAGGAAGAGTTATAAAGTATAAGTAATACCAGGCTTGAGTTTAATGAAAAGAGCTATTATCAGCGTGTTCTCTCTTTTTTAAAGAACTAGAAGCTCTCCTGTTTCTGTTTATGCCATGAGGGCAAATTCAGCCTATGAATGTTAATTCTAGTCACCAGAATACACGGGCCAAACAACAAAGTAGTAAAGCCAATGCTTTTAAAAAATAGAAAATAACAGTAATACTTTAGAGATATTTTTTAAACATATCTGTCTATACATGAGATATGCTAATGTGGTTGAGAGCTCTCTGGTTTCCTGCTGTCCATTTCCTAGAGTAACCTTAGGAACATCAGACAGAATTCTCTAGAATATACTCTTGGAAGTGAACACTTCCAAGTGAGGTAGAATTGGTGAGATAGCTTACCTGTGGGAAGACATGTCAGGTATGTCATCCAGGTTTGAGCCCCAGGTCCCTAAAGTACTGGAAGATGCTTTGATACTATGATTTCTTTCTCTCTGTCTCTGTCTCTCTCTTCCTTTCTGGGAAAAAAAATTAGCCTGCTATAATGAAATCAGAGAGATGACTGATGATGATGTGACTAAAGTGATGTCATAAATCTCTATAATCTTTTAAATATCTAGAGTGCATTTATTACTATTATCATTATTATTATTGATTTAACTATGATTGACAACTCTGTCAGATAATAAGAGACATTTTAAGATAAAATTCTGCTTTCCAGAGAAGGTATAGTTCCCAAGTGGTACGGGATTATCTGAAATTAATGGGTTGGCATCCTGCCTGGTCCTGCTCCATTTTCTTCAGGAGAATTATGAAAGAACCTGATAAATGTTGTCCCCCATGACTTTTAAATGTGATTAAGTCTTTACACTTAGTCTCGGAAAATGACTCTATTTTCAAAGCATTTTGATAGAGACTCTCATTGATGTGTGATAAAATAGAAAGTGGATGCAGTTCAAAGAAAGGGCAGAGTTGGGCAACTCCCATCCATCTACATGACTTGGCAAGTTCTGACAGAGTTACTAATAGCCCTGCCTTAGTCACTCCTCAGACTATAGCATCTGATCTTTATCCCCACTGTGTACATGACAAAGGCAAAAAGCACCAAATTCATAAGTATTTTTTACATCTCTAATACCCTTTTTTTCGTTTTATGTCTGTTTTTCTTTTAGGGAATTCTACTCAAGCATCACGTAGCCTAGGCAATTCTCCTTTTGACTCGCTTAAATTGGATGCTTTTGGATTTTCTTTGAATCCTAGCCAACTGAATTTATTATGAGTTATTTATTTATTTATTTTTGAATACTAAGAGACAAAGTCTTGGATTAATATTCATCATTGCCTATTACTATTACTTTCGCTTCCCTGGGGTGCAGTATTGTAGCTAAGTATGAACATATTGCTTGTTCATGAACTGTTAAAGTAAAAGAAAACTTTTCTTGAGTATAAGGAAAAATAAAGAACACATTAATTGGAACATTTTGCACTAAGCTGTAAATAATTTTCTCTCCTCCCTCAACGTTATGATGCATATGCTGACAAGGAGGATTTTCTTATATATTATCATATATATATGGGGTTGGGTGGTGGTGCTGTGGGTCAAGCGCACATGGCGCGAAGCACAAGGACAGACGTAAGGATCCCTGTTCGAGCCGCCGGCTCCCCACCTGCAGGGGTGTCAATTCTTGGGCAGTGAAGCAGGTCTGCAGCTGTCTTTCTCTCCTCCTCTCTGTCTTCCTCTCCTCTCTCAATTTCTCTCTGTACTATCCAACAACAACGGCAATAACAACAACAATGATAAATAGCAAGGTCAACAAAAGGAAGAAAATAGCCTTCAGGAGCAGTGGATTCATAGTGCAGGCACCAAGTCCCAGCAATAACCCTGAAGGGAAAATAAATAAATAAATGAAAATATATATATATATATATATATATATATATATATCTTAATTTCAATTTTTATTATCTCATTTTGGATCAACAATTAATAGAAGTGATCAAGTTCTGGATATTAAAATTTTGAGAAGCCAGGCATTATTACATCCAGTTTAGTACACATATTACCATGCACAAGGACCTGGGTTCAAGCCCCTAGTCTGCATCTGCAAGGGGAAAACTTCACAAGCAGTGAAACAGTACTGCATGTGTCTCTTTTTCTCTATCTCTATTTCCACATTCAGTTTGAATTTTTCTCTATGTGCTTTGTAGTTTTGAATCTCATACTAAAAAACAGAGTAAGTTATCAATTGTAGATGAGTGAGAATATGCTAGAAGTCAAATGGAGAACAAGAAAACAGTGAACCTTATGTAATTTACAATGATTAGAGCCTGCATGTGATTACATACCAGTTTACTCAGATATTCCTTAAGAATGAATTAAGTTGTGGTCCAAGAGATGGTGCAGTGGGTAAAGCACTGGACTCTCAAGCATGAGGTCCTACATTCACTCCCCATCAGCACATGTACAGCAGTGAAGTCTCATTCTTTCTCTCTTTCCTCCTTTCTTTCTCATTAATAAATAAATAAAATCTTCAAGAAAATGAATGAATTAAATTTTCAGTGAAAGGGAACATAAAGATAATCTAGTTCTAACTCGGATCCATATCCCAGTAGGGGAGAAGTGATAGGAGGAAGAGGATAATAGGGCTCTGAACTCAAGCTCCATCAGGTCCCAGAGAGAGAGAAGACGAAAAGGGGAGAGATATTTGGATGAAGTAATATGATCATGTGTGGCTTGAAGGGGAAGAGAGGACTGGACCTGGAAGAAAAAAGGGACAATTGTATACAAATGTCGACAGATAGCTGTAGAGATGATGGTCAACTCTTGTCTGCAATCTTGGGAGAACCACAGTGGACTGTAATGGAGGGAACAGGGATTCAGAACTCTGGTGGTAGGAGTTAGAACCCTGTTGTCATTTAATTTTGAAAAAAAATTTTGAATCTTCAATTAAAAAATTAAAAAGATGATCTAGTTCTTCATCACATCTGACTGGTGATTTTACCAAAGTTAGAGCCTGGCAGATATTAATTAGGTCTCAAACGAATAATACTTTCTTTCTGTATCTGTGTACAATGAAAAGGAAATGGTGGCATCAGTGTTGTAGTTTCAATTGATTTATCCTTGTTAAATGGCATTGGTATGCTCGATATTTTTTAAAAACAAGATATTAATAGAATAATATGAGAGGATGGCCATCCTTTTAAATATTGGACCAAGGATATTTGCTAATGGTAAACCCTCCAAACAGTTTATTAAGGATGTATTTAAAGTATAGTAAGCTATCTGTTGCCCTAATTGTTGCTTCAGTTGAAGCTATTTGGAGAGAAGCAAGAGATATTATTTAATAATTTAATAGGCTCAAAGATAACTAATATAAATGGCTCTTACCTCAGACTCAGAATTGTGTTTGTGATACTGGATAGAGGGCCATTTTAAGCTTTGGAGATAAGAAGCATGAAGTGAAACAAGTAGCTTAGGAAGGATAACCTGGCTATGGGAGGTTGGATATTTTTCTTAGCCTTTTTTTTTTTTTAATGCCATTTCCATGCCTTTTTATGAAACTTTGTTTGTTTACTTGTAATTTAGCAGAGTAATAAGCCAGTTTTCATAACTCTTATATCCTTTTTTCTCCCACTCAAGATATATAGTTTGACTTTCATGATTTCTTTTCTGTGTGCTTAGCTATTCCCTGTTTTCTTGTTCTGAGTGACCTTTCTGAAAGGACTCTTCTTGTTTTTCCCTAGACATCTTATAAGATGACTTTAATAAGTGGTTGAATGAGGTTTAAAGAAAGATACTTGAGTTATCATTTAAATGTCATACATTGAGAATAGTGTGTGCCTCCACTGGTTTTTTGTTTTGTTTTGTAAATTATTTATAGTTAAAGGAAAAGCTATGATTCAATGCTATTAATGAATAATGATGGAATGGGAATGGGGTACTGAAGTTGTTTTGCCATATCTTCATTTACAAGTGAAAGTGAATTATGTGTGTGTAATACTTCTGTTTTTCTTCCACTCTCAAAGTCTTCATGATTAGAAATTTCACTGTGTCCATAGGTGTAGTTCTCAACAAGCATAATTAAACGTGTCCCCTTCCTCATTTTGAGATTAATTGTTTCTGCATCTTGTGTTCTTCCAAACCACTCCTGAGGCAGTCAGCATCCTCTCTTGCTTCCTACCTTAGAGCTGCATATTTTTTCTTCTGTTAACTCATATTTCAAAGCTGTTCTGTCTAACATTTATTTCCATTGCTTTGCTGAGTTTGTGTCAGGCAGAAGTATGCCCTATGGAAAATAATTAACTGTTAGCAAATATATCATTTTTCTTAAGCCTTTAAGAGGAGAGTTCTAAGGGAATTTCCAAGTATTTACTTCAAACTCTTACTTTGGTTCATAATTGACTCTAGATCAGAGGTCACATAAAGATGAGCTATGGACCAGATAGGACCCAGAGACATGTTTTATTGGGTTGTGAGGGTATTATAAAATCACTAAATTAATATTTTATAAATGGGAGATTTCACTTAAGATTTCAGATAGCTTTCTTGAGAAATTAGTATATCTGGTAACTTTAGCTATGCATTTCCTCATGGGCACTGGTTGATCAAAACTGACATTGTAGAATATTAATTCTAGTCATTCATAAGTCTGAACCCCATTTCATCCCGATATATCCTTCTCATTACTCCAGTAGACTTTGGTTGGTTGGTCTATGGCTATAGATCAGTGCTTTTCAGATTGTTATTTTCACATGGACCACTTGAGAAACTGTTTAAAATTTCTCTTTTGAGGGGGTGGTGGTGGGAGGGAATGTAGAGAGTCTTCATTTCTAACCAGTCACAGTGATGCCAAAGTTGCTATTTCAGGATAACATTTGGAGAATTTTTTTTTAATTAATTGAATAATGATTGACTGCAGGGCTAGCTTTGCAGGTGGGAGAGAGACGACCAGGGACTCATGGCTGAGCTGGGAACACAGTTCAATCTTTATTGATGAGGAATGCAGTGCAAACTATCTAATCTAATCTCTCTTCATTAGAAAGCCCTATCCTTTATATCTCCTGAGGCAGAAGTGTCAGGTCAGAAGAGGAAGTACATAGGATAGGGGGTGGGGGGAAGGAAAAAGTGCGTGAACCAGTGGGGATTAAAATGTGGAAAACAGGATGTGATTAGGATAGGGGGTGAAGTGGAAAAAGAGCACGAATCAGTGGGGATTAAACCAGTGCCAGCAAAACAATGATTATGTAAATAGAACACAGCATCAAGCAATCCAACAGAAGGGGTCTTAGAAGCAGAATTTAGAAGCAGACCAACAATTGACAAGACTATACACACAATTCCCATCACCAGAGTTCGACATCCCATCCCCTCCATTGGAAGATTTTTATTTTATTTTTTAAATTTTATTTATAAAAAGGAAACACTGACAAAACTATAGGATAAGAGGGGTACAAATCCACATATTTCCTACCACCAAAACTACATATCCCATCCCCTCCCCTGATAGCTTTCCTATTCTTTATCCCTCTGGGAGTGTGGACCCAGGGCCATTATGGGGTGCAGAAGGTGGAAGGTCTGGCTTTTGTAATTGCTTCCCCTCTGAACATGGGGGGAGGGGGGCGGAGCCACGATGGTGACATGGAACCAACACCTGATGTGACCTGCACAAAGAAACTGCTTTCAACCTGGGATTCTCGGAGAGGGTAGGATATTTAGACCAGCAGTGAAGAGGGAGAGCAAAGGGTGGTCAGGGTGACACCAAAGAAGAGTCCTATATAATCCACTCTTGGGCTGGCCAAAGCCATAAAGGACAAAGGAAACAGGATGTTTAGGTTGGCTATTTCTGAATTCACCATACCTCCCACCCCTAGGCCATCCCCCACCAGCTGGCCAGCTGGAGAAATTTTTAAAACATTGCTCCTCAAAATGTGGTTCGTCCGCTTAAGGATCCTGGCTCAAGTCCCCCCACCCCCCCTCCTGCAGGCGGTGAAGCAGGTCTACAGGTGTTTATCTTTCTTTCCCCCTCTCTGTCTTCCTTTCCTCTCTCCATTTCTCTCTGTCTTATCCAACAGTGATGATATCAATAACAACAACAATAATAATTACAACAACAATAAAAAACAGCAAGGGTTATCGCTGGGGCTCAGTGCCTGCACTAGGAATCCACTGCTCCTGGAGGCTATTTTTCCCATTTTGTTTCCCTTGTTGTTGGGCTTATTGTAGTTGTTATTGTTGTCATAGCTGTTGTTGGATAGGACAGAGGGAAATCGAGGGAGGAGGGGAAGACACAGGAGGATATAAAGACACCTGCAGACCTTCTTTACCACTTGCAAAGCAACCCCCTGTAGGTGGGGGGCTGGGGGCTCTAACCAGGATCTTTATGCAGGCCCTTGTGCTTTGCACCACATGCGCTTTATTCACTGTGCTACCGCCCAGCCCCCCTCTTCTTCCTTTCTTCCTTCCTTGCTTCTTCTCTCCCTTCCTCCCTCCCTCCCTTCCACCTTTCCTTCCTCTTTTAAAACTTTTTATTCATTTATTACTGGATGGAGACAGAGAGAAATTAAGAGATGAGTGTTGTTAAAAATTCGGAGTCTCTTGCTGGCCGGGCTAGCTTTACGGGCGGGTAACAGAGACGCGGAGACAACGGCTGGGCAGGGAAGCTGTATTTCTTTATTCAGGAACAACGATTCATAAACTAAGACCAAACTAATGACCAAACAGAACTCTGCTGTCTCTTTGCGGTGGCGCAAGCACTCTCTCTTACTCTGGAACTCAGGAACTCTGGAACTCTCTTTTACTCTCGAACTCTGAAACTCTGGAACTCTCGAACTCAGGAACCCTCTCTCGGGGTTCCTTGGGGCGGGGCCAAGCGGGCCCGCGAAATTAACTGGACTGATCTAATTCTCTTGGCGGGGGAGGGCTAGAACAAACCAATGTAAAGCATAGAACAGATGAGCAGGAGATAGAGGGAAAGAGACAGAAAGACACCTGCAGCCCTGCTTCAACACTTGTAAAGCTTTTCTCCTTTAGGTGGGGACCAGGGGTTTTGGACCCAGGTCCTCGCACATTATAATGTATGCTCTTAACCAGGTGCACCACCGCCTGGTCCTTCTTTCTTGTTGTTATGTTATGTTATGTTATGTTATGTTATGTTATGTTATGTTATGTTATGTTATGTTATGTTATGTTATGTTATGTTGTATTATTTTCCATTGTTGTTGCTGTTGCTCCTGTTGAACAAAACAGACAGAGGAGGGGAAAACAGAGAGGGGGAGAGAAAGATAGACACCTACCGACCTGTGCCACTGCTTGTGAAGCGATCCTCCTGCAGTTGGGGAGCCAGAGGCTTGAACCCAGATCCTTGTGCTGATCTTTATGCTTTTCCCTGTGTGCACTTAACTTAGTGCACTACTGCCCGGCCCCATTTATTTTATTTTAAACCAGAGCTCTGCTAAACTCTGACTTCTGATGGTAATGGAGTTTGAATTTGAACTTGAATCCTTTGGTGCCACAGGCACGAATTCTTTCTGCATAACCACTATTCTATGTCTCCAGTCTCATTGGTGGTTTCCAGACATGATCTCGTTGATCATTGAACCCTTTGATTCAATATGGTATTTTATCAGCCTTTTTATCAGAGTAAATGTATTACTTTGAAGGTTTGCTTCACTCTTTTCGTATAGGGCAGCATGTTAGTCGTTTGAGTTCCATGGACTAGGAAATATTTCCTGTTCTTCTTCTTCTAGCATTTGCCCTTCTTCCGTAGCCAGTCAACAGCGTCAGGTTGAGCCTGATGTAAAGTTTCGAGACCTCCTTTGAATCTGGAGAGGTAATTCTTTTAATACAGAACAATAGATTTGATTATGAACTTAAGCATTTTAGAAGGGTACTATGTAAGTTATATAGTGGTACTACTTAGGTAAGCAATAGAGCTCTACAGTCTCCCCTCGTTTATTGTGGTGAATCGGTTCCACACTACTGTGGTAAGTGAATTTCCGAGAAGTAGGATTCTTTATTTACAAATTGAATATTTTCATAGAGCATAGAAAACCTGTTTACAACCTTCTAAATACAGTTTTTAACATTACTAGAGCCCTCTAGACATGAAATAACGCCCCTTTACCTTTGCTTCCTTGTTGAAAGAGACAGTAAACATTGCTTGGGCATTCTTTTCATCTTTACAATTGGAGCAAATGGTAGACTCATTCAGGTTGTAATGGGGGGGGGGGGCAGCCTCCATGATTTGCTTGCCATCTTTGATCATATCCAAGTGTTTCACCTTCTCCTGAATTGTAAGCATCTTCTTCTGGTGCTTAGTTTTATTGTCAGAAGGCTTACAAGAAACATCATGTTTAGGAGCCATTGTGGGACTTAGATAAATGTTCTCAGATATCACAGACACTTCCAAGAACAAAGATGCTTCCCATGTGTAGCGATGTAGAAGTGTGTATGAGAGAAACACTCTTTGATTGGCTTGGTTTCACCACACCGGATTTCAAACACATGTAAGGAGTGGTTGAGTGGCTGCACTTGGTGTTGAAGGATTCATAGGGGTGCTTGAATATATATAGGCCTACAGTCCAGTAACTTTAATTGTAATAGAGGGGTGTACAATTGACTCAGACAACCGAGCACATCCTGTATCATTTTCACTGTCTTGATTAAGTTTTCAGTGTATATATTTGAGAAAAAAAAAAAAAACTGTGAGAAAAGAGTGAAGGCTTGAAAGTGGTAGTGTGAAGTGGCAATGGACGACTGTATTTAATTGAACATATAAGAGTATAAGGTGACTATAAATTCATTATAAGACAGATTTTCTCACAGTGGAAAAGGAAATTAAGTAACCAATCACTTGGAAGTAAGTATTGGTTCAATTTGGTATTAATTTAAAGCAGATCTGTAAACTTTGTAGTGTGTCAATAAAATTTTACTTGAAAGTCAAATATTACTACTGAATTTTGTATGTTTAAACGTTGTACTTATTATGTACTATGCTCTCAGTTATGACATTACTAAGAAGTAATTCTAAACCTTTTTTAATAATATGCAAAGCACCATCACAAGTAAGTCGAGTGCTTTGAGCCACAATATTATGAAAAGCTATTTAGGACAGAAAGAAAAAGAATAAAAAGCATATTATTGACTAGTCATTTTGCTTGTCTTTGGTGATAATGGAAAGTTTTATTTTTTTACTTTGTGTGTATACATATGTTTGTGTGTGTGTTTATGTATAAAAGTAAAATAACTTAGCTAACTGTGCAAACAGAAAGAATCCTCTGCCTTTGGGCCTCATGTGACAGTGACTATCTTGTATTGCCACTTTACCACCTGCTGTTATATTCAGCCAGAATAGAATTGAAGCATTTTTATATTGTAGCAGTCAATACCTTGCCCTATATATTTTCTTTATTTGAGATTGCTAACAAAGTGTGATTTGCATCTGATCCCAAGTTTCCCTTTTATTTCTAGGGATGTGATTCACTAGTTCTTGTTATTGTGTGTTTGTGTACAGGGCAGAAAGTTTTCATGTTTTTTTTTTATATATATATAACACCAGATAATATGCCTTACTGAAGAATGCAGACTCTTCATTGACACGAAAATTGATCTTAAAATAGAGCTCTAATTATATTTTATATGAATTCATTGGCACTTGAACAAAAGTATTTAGATCAGATTTATTCAAACCTTGCCTTTTTAAAAATATTTATTTTATTTATTTATTCCCCTTTTTGTTGCCCTTGTTTTATTGTTGTAGTTATTATTGTTGTTGTCATTGTTGGATAGGACAGAGAGAAATGGAGAGAGGAGGGGAAGACAGAGAGGAGGAGAGAAAGATAGACACCTGCAGACCTGCTTCACCGCCTGTGAAGCGACTCCCCTGTAGGTGGGGAGCCGAGGTTCCAAACCTTGCCTTTTATAGGCCCATTCTGCAAGAGATGATTGAATGTTTGTGGAAGTCAATACTGATAGTTCATATTAATCTAAATAAATATTTGTCTTTCCAGTTACTAAAAGAAGTTTATGTGACACAAAAATTTCAAATATCTCCCCTCCATAGAATTTCAGTCTTGCTGTATTACCTTTTTATTCAAGAAATTTTCAAAACAATATGATTTAGTGTGCATCACCAAAATTTGTTTTATTTAAATTGATTAGATAGGATAGGCATGATTATTTTAGTGCAACATAGTTTTGAGTGCTAACCTCAATAAGTAAAAGCTTCTAGCTTGGTCTTTGACACACACACAGACACACACACAGACACACACACACACACACACACACACACACACACACACATCTGAATGGGGTCAGAAGATAGTTTATCTGTAAGGCTTTTCCTTTTCTATGCAGGAGGCCAGGGTTTCATCCCCAGCAGGCAGTATGTGCGATTTAGGGTGGGAGATGCTCCCCTGTGCTGTGACTCCTCTCTATTTATAGATCTGAAAATAATGTGAAACAAACACCTCAAAAATAGTAAATCGCACATGTATGAGGTCCCAATGCATGCAGAAAACAGACAAACAAACATCAGGATGCAGGATGTAGTAGAGAGTAAGGGTTAATAATATGGTTCTGTCAATATATGAAGTTTTAACTATGTGAAGGATTTAAAGGATTGCATGTTATTCATGGAAAGAAACATTTGTATCATTATGAAAGAATGAACATTTTGAAGCTAGCATTATGAAAATGCTATATTCTATTTGTGATCTAAAAATATATTCTGGGCTGGGTGGTGGCTCACCTGATTGAGCACACATGTTACAATGTGCAATGACCCTAGTTCAAGCCCCTGGTCTCCACCTGCAGGGGCAAAGCTTTGCAAGTGGTAGAGCAGTGCTGTGAGTGTCTCTCTTTCTCCCTCTCTATCTCTCGATTTCTGACTGTCCAATAAGGATAATTTAAAATATTCAAATAAATAAAAATTAATTAATTAATTAAAAGCATATTCCAGGGCCTGGTGTTGGTATAACTGGTGGTACACATGGTACTGTGCAGGCGGACCTGGGTTCACGCTCCTGTCCTCACCTGCAGGAGCGATAAAGCAGTGCTGACAATCTCTCTCTCTCTCTCTCTCCTCCCCATTTCTTAGTCTTTCACTTGCTATATAAAAAAAAGACAAGAAAAGAAAGAAAAAAAAAACAAAAATATGTCTGAAACAGTGGAAATGTCTTGCAGACACCAAATCCCAACGATAACTCATTTGATAGGAAACAACTATGTTCTGCTTTTTCCTTGCCTTGTTTTCACTACATAATCCCTTTCCCCTTCTGAGATCCCTGGGCTTATCATATCTGTTAAGGGAGTGGCATGCCCTATTCATCACTCACCCTGCAGTACACCATGCTTCTTTAGTGAGTTTCTCATCTTCAATAATTACCAAGTGTTAACTGCTTAACTGTTAGAATGATGCTGTATTTCAACCAGAATTCTTTTCTTTCTTATCTGAACTTTTTAAAGTTTTTTTAAAAAAATTATTATATATTTTTCTATTTTATCCTTGTGTACTATAATGTGTATACTCTACCAAGTGTGCCACATCCCAGCCCCATCAGCTGACTTTCACAGCACTGTGTATCCTTAACGTCAAGTCCATTATTCATGAAAATGGAAGTAGCCTATTGCTAAATTTGGTTTTTATTTTTGAAAAATTTGGTGAAAATAATTATTCCTTTGCTGTTGCCTTATCAAATGAATGGGATAGAGTGAGTGGAGTTCAGTAGTTGGGGAATGGAAAACAGGTTGTTGACTCCACTATTAGCAAAAGCCTGGGAAATTCAATGTCCCTTATGCCTTCATTTCTTATCTGCAGAACGGAGCTATGAGAAGTCTGTGTCAGAGAACTGTAACTTATATACCAGAATTACCCTGAATATCTGCCTTCATATGTGGTAGAAAATCAGTAGTTAATCTCAAGTTGAACTGTCAATTTTCTTTAATGAGTGTGTCTTTACATTATTAGTATTGGTCTACACCTACTTTTTTTATAGAAAAAATTTATTTTGTTTTATTTTTATTAGTGATTTAATAATGATGGATAAGATTGTGGGATAAGAAGGTACAATTGCATACAATTACCACCACCAGACTTCCATGTTCCATCCCCTCCATTGGAGGCTTTCCTATTCTGGGGAGTATGGACCAAAGCTCTTTATGGGGTGCAGAAGGTGGAATGTCTGGCTTCTATAATTGTTTCTCTGCTGGACATAGGTGTCGACAAGTTGATCCATACTCCCAGCCTGTTTCTATCTTTCCCTATTTGGGTGGGGCTCTGGGAGGTGGGGTTCCATGACAAACTGGTGAAATCACCTGCCCAGGGAAATCAGGTTGACATCACAGTAGCATCTGAAACTTGGTGGCTGAAAAACCATTAAGATACAAAGCAGAACAAATTGTTTAATAATCAAGAACCAAAAGATAAGAATATATCAGATGATATTTGTGATCTTCATGTTAAAAGAAGCTAGAAAATCTGTTTTAGGTTTGTTCCTAGGGACCCATGACTACTAATTTTTTCCCTGAGCCCCACAGCTAACATGCAGATGGACTAAGAGTATTGTTTGGAAGCATGATGTCAGAGTTGGGAATAGAATGAGAAAGCTGGCTCAGGGCAGAGAGTAGCTCCAGAATATGGGGAAAGTTTGTAAATAATGTTAACTGTAAACCCCACTGATCTGACCTAGGGCCCTTGTCTATTCATATTCAGAATAGAAGCCTGTGGATCCCATTGGTCTGAGTAGAATCTTTTATTAAAGTCTCCTATTTGTTTTGTGAGGGTTGTGTAGTTAAACTGGATAATGTAGTCGATAAACTCACTTGACAGTGTACTCTTATGCCACACACTTAATTCATTGAAGTGCATTAATGATGAAGGCCTTGCTGTCACAGTATTTGTATAACTCTTGCATTCTGTTCACAGTCCTTTGCCGTTTCATCAGGGAAGAATATATCCAGTGATAACAAAACCAATAAAAAGTCCTGATTTCCTTTCACAGTTTCATAGGTAGTCTCTTAAGAAAATATATTTATATCTTTTTTGTTGTTATTGCCATTGAACATAATTTCACCACCTTTGGCTGCCTTTTTTTTTTTTTTTTGATAGAAACAGAGACAGAGAGAGCAGAAGATACATCACAGCACTGGTTCAGTAGCTGTGGGCCTGTTCTTGAGATTTTGCTGGTGATCACACTAAACAGAAGACGGAACATAGTTGACGGAACTTCAGGGAAGTGAAGATCAAAAGATTGGAAAAAAAAAAAAACAGCTGTGATGTTAGATGTGCTGTCAAAAATAAAAGATCACAGATAGCCTGATGAGTTTAGTTAGTACTATTGTATTGCATATTTGTAAGGTGCTAAGAGAGTAGACCTTAAAACTTCTCATTATCACAAGAAAAATGCTTGTGGTGATAGATGTTAATTCATCTCATTGAACTGATAACTTCACCATCTCTACAAATACTGAATCGTAGGTTATACACCTGAAACAACTGTGTTATATGACAATTATATCTTAGTAAAATCCACATAAAGTACTGAAAATAAATTGAGTATATTCTATTTGTATAACCAGTTTTAGAACTTAAGGGTGATTTTTAAGTGTTTTTGGTAAATTGGACCCATTAGAACAAAATCCACAATGGGAGTCTTACTTTGATACCTTTACCTGCTCAAAGTCACATAAGCTGAGACACAGAGCACACTCTTTTAGCATGAATCTAATTTAGATTAATAGAATTTAATGAATTCACTAGAATTCAACTCCATTCAGTTGTGTACATAGATACATAGATACATATACATGAAATATACACATGAAAAATCACTGCATATATGTTGTAGTATGCTATGTATATACTTACATTGTAATGCCTCTTACAATATATTCAATACATACAATACATATACATGTAATAATCTACTGAAACCCAGATAAATGGACAAGAGCTAATTGAGAGAGTTAGCTCACAGAATATCCCAAACATAGTAGCATTTTCTGCTCAGCTGTGTGGTGGTCAGGCTGGAAGGCCACCCTTCTCTGTCCAGGACTGGAGTAGCCCAAATAGGTCAGCAAAATATGGGCAGCAGCTTTAGTGTTCTTGAACCTACATGAATTTTAGAACAATAATCCACCGAATTCTGGCTTTAATTCCAGTAAGTATTCAGACAGCTCCCACGGCACAAGTAAAAGATTCATACAGTGTATAAGAAGCAGCAGCAGGGGGTCAAACAGTAGCACAGCAGGTTAAGTGCACATGGCACAAAGCGCAAGGACCGGCATAAGGATCCTGATTTGAGCCCCCGGATTCCCACCTGTGTGTGTGGGGGGATCACTTCACAAGTGGTGAAGCAGGTCTGCATGTCCTATCTGGCAACAACGACAGCAGTAACAACAATAATACTAACCACAACAATGATAAAAACAAGGGCAACAAAAAGGAAAATAAATAAATTTTTTTTTTTTTAAAAAGGAAAGGATTACTTGATAGTGATCCTTTAAAAAAGAAGCAGCAGCAGCAATTCTGGGATGGGTGTTGCCACCTTTTCACCGTAGTCTTCCTGCTGCAAGTGCACAGTGATCAGTTCTGTGATGCTCTGAGCTATAGAACCCTCATGCTCTATTAACTGTAATGTTAGTAAAATGGCTCCTGGAAATTTTCCATCACGTCAGTTCCCTAGGTATTTACATTAAGAGCAACATTTCTACTATGAGAACAACAAAAAATGTTCTCTTCGCAGCATTTCCCCATTAGGCATACACAATGTTTTTCCTTCCTGTAAAATATATGTTAGGAGTGTAACTTTGTTATGCACATTAGATAGTGGGGCTTGGACAAGTAAAGGGTCCAATTCAATCTCAGGCTCATTATTAGATCTTTTTATATGTTATTTTTTTTATCTAATGTAAATTGAACTAGGGACTATCTGGAACACTAGTAATAGGTTCTGAAAAAAAAAGGTGAAAGGGAGCTCTCGGAAATTTCTTGTGTAGAAAAATTTGGAAAGATGGTTTCTTTACACTTTTAAGACAATTATTTTTATAGAGCATCAAGTGCTTTTAGTAATGAAAGGTATGTTTAATATTTTGACCAATACTTCCAAGTTAATAACAAAATTCACCTGAGTGGAACATTACATTCCTTTTAAAAATAAATTTATTTAATAGGACAGAAAGGAATTGAAAGGGGAAGGGGTGATAGAGTGGGAGAGAGAAAGAGAAACACCTGTAGCACTGCTTTACCACTTGTGAAGCCTCCTCCCTGCAGGTGGAGTCTGGAGTGGAGGGATTGAACTCATGGCAAAGTGTGTACTCAACAGGGTGCACCATCTCCCAGCCCCGAGATTCCTTTTTTTAAAAAAATATTTATTTATTTATCCCTTTTTTGTTGCCCTTGTTGGTTTTTTATTGTTGTAGTTATTGTTGTCGTCATTCTTGGATAGGACAGAGATAAATGGAGAGAGGAGTGGAAGACAGAGAGAGGGAGAGAAAGATAGATACCTGCAGACCAGCTTCACCACCTGTGAAGCGACTCCCCTGCAGGTGGGGAGCCGGGGGCTTAAACTGGGATCCTTACACAGGTCCTTGTGCTTTGCGCCACCTGCACTTAACCCACTGCACTACTGCCTGACTCCCATGAGATTCCTTTATTTGTGACATTGAGTAGTTTAATTTTATCTAAAATGATAAATATCATTTTGCATATAAAATCATATCATTTTGGATATAAAATATATCATTTTGGATGTAAAATATATCATTTTGGATATGAAATACCTCATTTTGGATATAAATATCAGTTTTGATATAAAAAGATAGTCTTCTGGGTACTTGCATGCCATGGAAACAGTTGATAAAAGGTGTTATTTTACTTCCCTTGCAGGCAAATTAGCTTTGAGTTAGTGTCAACTTTAGTAAAGTGACACAGTCACCAGGCTTTTTTGTTTCCATAACTGTGGTATTTTAAACTTTATTTTCTTTTTTTTTCTCTTTGCCTTCATTACCTCCAAACACAGTCAAGGACTTCCCTAGGAACCTTTCAAATTTTGTTATCTCCTACTTATACTACTAGCTTTCTCAAAAGCCATCTATTCTTTGGATGCCCGTTCATATGAAGTAGTACTTTGTACTATAATAAGAAGTGATAAAATTAACTATTGGTAGCTTCAGCAAGAATTTGCCTTTTCTTCAAATTAATGCTAGCCTGTGTTAAGCTAATCCAATATTGGTCCCTTTGAATTATGTTTGCATTTTTTGTTGCTGTTGTTAAACATTGTGTGTAATATTTGTGTAGTTTATGCTAAGACGAACCAGCCTTCAGGCATAATGAATCTTTTTTCCACTTTACAAAGCCTACATAAATAATTTCTTTTAGAGGTAGCCACTTTGTACTCTGGCTGTCTAAAGTGCATATGAATTTGAAAATACATGTTACTGACAACTTCCAAGTTTCATGAGTTAAGAATGCCCTTTTATAAATAGCACTATTTTTAACTCCCTTCTGCTGGAAATATGAATCTGTCAATTAAAGAGTGTCAAATTGCTATCCAAAAAACTAAAAAATGACTCCCAGCTACCTAAAAATTTGAGAACAAGAGACTTCTGAGTTTCTTTCCATAATGTGGGGCACACCCACTCTGGTAGCTGACACTCATGAAGCAGTGATTAATGACAGCATAATTGACTATTGTTTATACCCCTTCAGGTGATGATACGAATACATATTACTTAAACTTGTGTTATATCTGCATAAAAACCTTTCTAGTTCATTAAAAAAAACCCTTCTATTTCCAAACCTGCAATTGTTGATAGTCTTTCTCATATTACATCACTCCAATTCCTACTCTTTTGTCATCTGCTTTTATATTTCGGGACTCTTGTGATTATATTGGGTCCATCTAGGTAAAATTTCACTTGCTATATTAATTTCTCTTTTACAAGGAAGCGAACATTTACAAATTTGGGGGAGAAGTGCATGGGCATTTTTGGAGAGACAGTTTTTTGCTGTCTATCACAATAGCTGTTAGTTTTCTTGAGAACTTAGCATCTGCTAGGTGCTCCATATGCCCTTTCATATGCATTGAGTTGTCAGAAAAGTCATGACATGTTTTTTTTGCACAGAAAACTATGTCATGGGGTCAGGCCGTGGCACATCTGCTTAAGCACATACATTACAGTGTTCAAGGATCCAGGTTCAAGCCCCTGGCCCCCACTTATAGGGGGAAAGCTTCACAAGTGGTGAAACAGGACTCCCTCTCTCCCTCCTCCTCCCCGCTGAATTTTCTCTTGCTATGTTCAATAATAAATAAATAAAAGATTAAGAAAGAAAAGAAAACAATGTAATGATTTTTCTGACAATTACATATTAACTCTTACAGTTGCTGAGAGCTTTTACCTTAGCTTAATTGCAAACTCCACAGTTAAACTTGTTTGCTGTCGCTTCGTGGATACTGCCATAATGTGTGGAACCCCTAGAACAGAGATTAAAAACTATGTTGCTCATTTTTTAAAAATATTTTACTTATTTATGAGAAAGATAGGAGGAGAGAGAGAACCAGACATCACTCTGGCACATGTGCTGCTGGGGATTGAACTCAGGACCTCATGCTTGAGAGTCCAAAGCTTTATCACTACACCACCCCCCGGATCACTGTTGCTCTAATTTTACCAACAACCACGGTACAGGCTTTTTGGGTACTAGTTTCCTAAGACCCAGGAATGCAAACAGATCCAGAAAATACCTGAATTATAATCTAGGTGCGGAACTCTGAACCCAAGGAATCTCACTGTTTCTGTAAATAATGCTATATATACTTGTCCTTTGCTCTGGAGAGGACATTATTTTTTGCTATATATATACCCTTAAAAACATATCCTGGGGGAAAAAAGCAGTCACTGATGGTCATAGACATAAAGAAATGTGAGATACCCTTGAGAATTATGTTACTGTACATGGTGACCTTGTGAAATTGTTGTAATGAAATTATCTTCATTTCACAGATAAGGAAAATGAAGCACCTCTGTTTAAGAAATGTGGCCCATTAAGTAGCAGAATTGAGTTTTGAGACTGCCTATCTTCAGAACACATATTCTGAAGAAAAATATTTTAAAAAATATTTTATTTATTTATTAATGAGAGGGATAGGAGAGAGAGAAAGAACCAGACATCACTATGGTACGTGTGCTGCCAGGGATTGAACTCAGTACCTCATGCCTGAGAGACCAACATTTTATCCACTGTGCCACCTCCCAGACTACAAGAACCCATATTCTTAATCTTGGTTGTGTGCCACATGCCACATTCATTATTTATTTCATCACTCATTCACCAGAGTAGATGCAATATACTGCAACTTCTTTCATGTGTGTCTATGATATATATATATATATATATATATATATATATATATATATATATATATTAGGTTGTTTTCATCATTCATTAGTTTTTAAGCAATATGGGGAGTTAGTAAGGCTATCCTTTTTTGTTCAAGGTTTATATAACCAGTACCTAAATCAGTCTGGCCTTCAGTAAGTAATGAAAGCCATTTTAGGAATACATGAAAGTATATCATAAATGAAACTTCAGTAGAGAAGAACCTTTACTTTCAACCTACATTATCTCAGGTAACAATAAGTCTCTGTTATATGAGAAGCATCAGTCAGTTTGACCTGTCACCAAGTGATGGGGGGTAAGGGCCATTTAGTACGTTTTTTCTGTGTGTTTCTAATCATGTCCATTAAAGGAACAACTATAGTTTTGCAAGTGCTCAAAAAGATGCAAAATATGATGGAAATGAAAGTAGAGCTAAATTTAAAAATTAAATGTGTGAGAAAATAACAAATGCTTCTCTGCATATGGGATAAGTCTTTCAGCACAGACTTTTTTTTATGAAAAAAGAAAATTAGGCAACACATGAAAAGTGTTCCTCCTTTGCAATTGACAGTAATCAGTAAGTGTCGAGGAGAAGTACTTGCAGAAATGGGATGAAAATCTTTTGAGTGTGTGGCAGGACGATCAGCAAAAACATTGACTGCATATTATGGCCTAATGCTAATTCAGGAGAATGCTAGGATTTGAGAGCTTAAATGCTAGGCTTATGAGTACAAGTGGCATTGATGAAAATTCTAAGGCCAAAATGTATAGCTTTGAAACTACTCTTTTTTGAAGGAAAGCTGGTCAAATTGAAAGTCCATCATGAGAAATGTATATTTTAATTTAAAGCATTGAAATGGAAAGACTGAGTCACACTTTAATTTGGGGAAGGGATATCTAGAGATATCAAAGCTTAAACTCTTTGGCAAAAGAACTTGAGACCAATCAGCCTAACCTATTTTTGAAATGTTGACTACTCTCGTGTTATAGAGACCAGTAGTGGATGAGTTCTGTGATTTTTGTTAGTTATATTTTGGGGGGGAATTGAAATTCCCAGTTTTCCCTTTTTATGGGTCTTACTTAAATTCTCTTGAAAGAAGTACAAGGGAATACATGTTGTGTGATAGGTATGCAATTTCCAAATCTTCATTTATTGAGTTATGAGGTAGAATTTGTGCAGAAGTGAAATTAAAGAGAAGAGAAAGCTTGGGAACAGATACCCATGGGCTCTGGAAAGTTTCTAGAAAAGAGCCCTCCCCATGGGAAATCTCTCAACTCTTAAACATTACATGTAACACACATACAAAAAAGTCACTTCTAGACCAGACTCCTATTGGCCAGCTGGAAGCACCAGGCATGACTACCTTTCCAAACTCCTCCCACAATGTGCATCTTTTGCACTCAAGCTCCAGCTTTCCATGTGCTCATGCAGTATATTTGTGCCCCAATTCCCATGTGTGCAAACACGGTGCAACAAAGTGTCTGTGTTCTCACTATATACATTTATGCAACAATATTTTTATACAAATGCAATTTATCTTTCTCTCATTTATTTTTGTCATTACCAGGGCTATATTGCTGTATGTTGAGTCTTTCGGATAGAAGGAAAAAACAAAACAGAAAAACAGAGGTAGAGATAGAGGGGGAAAGACACCACAGCAACAACAAAATTTCCCCTGCTTGGTTGGAGCCAGGATTAAACTGAGATTGTATGTATTGCAAAGTGGATATACTCTCTTCTTCTTCTAGCGTTTGCCCTTCTTCCGTAGCCAGTCAACAGCGTCAGGTTGAGCCTGATGTAAAGTTTCGAGACCTCCTTTGAATCTGGAGAGGTGGCAGTCGTTGACTATGTGGGTCATAGTCTGTCTGTAGCTACAGGGGCAGTTCGGGTCGTCTCTGGCTCCCCAGCGGTGGAACATAGCGGCGCACCGGCCATGGCCTGTTCGATAGCGATTGAGGAGGGCCCAATCATAACGTGCTAGGTCAAAGCAGGGTTGACGCTTGCAGGGGTCTGTGATGAGGTGTTTGTTCTTTACCTCAACTGACTGCCAACTCTGTTTCCAAGAGACTGGAACAGAGAAGTTCAGTGTAGGCATAGGGGACCAGATTGGGTGAGGAGACGTCAAGCGTTGGACAGGGTGGGCGAAGATATCCGCGTATATTGGCAGGTCCGGTTGAGCGTAGACATGGGAAATGAACTTAGATGATGCCACATATCTGGCGGGGCGATGTTGCTAAGAACTGGCAGCCATGGAACCGGGGTGGAACGGATGGTTCCAGAAATGATCCTCATGGAGGAATATAATTTGGAATCGACCAAGTGGACATGGGGGCTACGGAACCATACTGGGGCACAGTATTCTGCAGTGGAATAGCATAATGCCAGAGATGATGATCGTAGTGTGGAAGCACTCGCGCCCCATGAGGAGCTGGCCAGTCTTGCAATGATGTTATTCCTCGCGCCCACCTTTGCTGCAGTGTTTATGAGATGTTCGTGAAATGACAGAGTGCGATCGAGAGTAACGCCAAGATAGACTGGCTGGGCTTCATGCCGGATTCTCGTATCGCCAAGTTGCACATTAAGCTCACGCAAGGATGAGGCATGGTGTAGATGGAAAACAGATGATACCGTTTTTGCAGTGCTAGGGATTAGTCGCCATTTTTTACAGTAATCAGATATCAGAGACATGTCTTTCGTGAGTGTTTCCTCGAGGATGTCGAACTTGGATGCCTGAGTTGCACAGCAGATGTCATCGGCGTAGATGAACTTCCTTGAAGAAGTTTCTGGGAGGTCATTGTAAATATTAAATAGTGTAGGAGCCAGCCTCCTGGGGGAGGCCACTTGAGACAAGTCTCCATCTGCTAGACTTGACACCCAGATGCACCCGGAATCTTCTGTTTTGGAGAAGAAACGATATAGTGTTGGCCACCCATGGAGGCAGGTATCTTGAGATCTTGACTAGCAGACCACGGTGCCAGACCGTGTCATAGGCTGCTGTGAGATCAACAACACCCGTCTTTAAATTCTTCTGGAATCCAATTTCAATGTAAGTTGAGAGGGCCAGGGCTTGTTCGCAGGTAGATCTTCCTGGGCGGAAACCAGCTTGGGCGGGTGATAGGAATTTCTCTGTGAGATGAGAAATACGTGACAGAAGCAGCCTCTCAAGGAGTTTGTAACACACGGAGAGGAGAGAAATTGGTCTATAGCTGGCGGCCAGTGTTGGGTCTTTCTTTGGTTTCAAAACCGCTATTATCTTCGCACGACGCCAAACTTTGGGCATAGACTCAGATTCCAGGATGTGGGACAGGAATGAAGCGAGCCACTTCTTTGCCCTGGGACCCAGGTTAAGGATGAGTTCTGGGGTGATGTTATCATAGCCAGCAACTGTTCCCGGTTTAACCCTCTTCAAAGCGTCTTCCAGTTCAGACAGTGTAAAGGGAGAGAGTTTTGGAGATGGACAAGATAACCAGAAGTGGGATGACCACTCATAGGAAATTTCTCTTTTCCAGACTGGGTCGATCTTAGCACGTCCAACTTGAGTTAGGTGACTGGCCACTGAGTTTGGAGATATGGGAGGATGGGAGACGGGAGGGGGTTGGCTACCGGCACCCAGACTGTGAAGAAGCTTCCAGGCCTTCCTACTTGAGTGGGTGAAGTTCAGACTTTCCGGGAGTTGTTGCCAGCGGGCTTGGCGTGCTGCATCTAGAGAGGCAATGAGATGGTCAGCCACATCTGTGTCGCCCGACTCATCATACTGCTTTAGTAGTTGCTCGCATTCAGCATCAAGACAAGGCGTATAGTTAGCACGTCTCCCACGAGGAATGGCTTGGGAAGCTGCTTTGAAGATGGCTTGGCAGAAGCGCCTGTAGGAATCTTCAGAGGGGATAGAGTTAATTGGAATTGCAGGAATAGATTTGTTGGTAAGATCACTGAACAGACGCCAGTTTGCTTTCTGAAAGTTCCATCTTAGTTTCTCTGAGCACAGAATCAGTGGGAGCTGGAGACCAATGTGGATGATAGCTGGGCGGTGATGACTGTGCGGGAAGATCTTGAGAACTTGTCTCATAGCGGGAAAGGCTTGGCTGTTGACTGTGCTAATCCAGCACAGGTCGGGTGACGAGTCTTTATTCCATCTAGCACTGTGAAAAGAGCCTGGCTGTTTGGGATCGTATAATAGTGAGAGGTCATTCGCTGAAGCCCAGTCGGCTAAGATAGAGCCGTCAGTACGAGTGGAGGAATATCCCCAGTCTTGGTGATGACTATTAAAGTATATACTCTCTGATGAGCTATCTCACAGATTTACACGATATATTTTTCTATTCTTCTTCTTCTAGCGTTTGCCCTTCTTCCGTAGCCAGTCAACAGCGTCATGTTGAGCCTGATGTAAAGTTTCGAGACCTCCTTTGAATCTGGAGAGGTGGCAGTCGTTGACTATGTGGGTCATAGTCTGTCTGTAGCCGCAGGGGCAATTCGGGTCATCTCTGGCCCCCCAGTGATGGAACATAGTGGCGCACCGGCCATGGCCTGTTCGATAGCGATTGAGGAGGGCCCAATCATAATGTGCTAGGTCAAAGCCGGGTTGACGCTTGCAGGGGTCTGCTCTTCGAGTCCTCCAACTTAATGTTGAGGGGCTGTCCTTTGCTAAACGCGTTCTTATTTTTCTATTAATCACATATATTATTTTTAATTAGTGTTGATTAACTCTAGTTAATAACGTTATATAAGGTTCAAATATACAGCACTATGAGTCAACATTTACATATATTGCATTTTGTTCTCCACCAAAAGTCTAGTTTTTGTCTTTCACTTGAATTACCTTTTTCTGTGACTTTCTGGAAAATTCATCCGAGAGTGGTATAGACAAGTAAAAAAAAAATTTTTTTAAAGGAAGAAATGAAAGTTGAAATACTAAGTTCCATAGCTAGTAAGTGCTAAACTTGGATTTGAATTACAGATAAAGTGGCCTCTGAAGTTCCAATTTTTAACTGTAATGTCCACTTGCCTCTGCCAAGGAGCTCTGCACAGTGAAACTAGAAAGTGACATTTTGTGATTGAGATGCCGGTAAGGTACAACCTGGAAGAGTGTATTGTAGGTAGGATTTAAGCATGAAGAGAGGCAGTAAACAGAAGAGTTAGGTCAGTAGACTAGGGATTTGAATGCCAAATAGATTTAGAGTGCAAAGATCAGAGCAAAGAGTTCAGAACATGCTTCCCACTCTGGAAGAAGTGTGTCTAAGTGATACTTAGCAGGAGAGTTGGGAAGGAATTTAAACAACAGACACTTCGCTGGTAGATAATAAAACCATGTTGTTGATGACTAAAAGTGCAGAATGCAATGCTCTTTCTTGGTTAGGTATTGATCATGGCTACATGCCTGCTTGATTGGTAACACCAATGAAAACTAGTTGTCAGTTAT